>NW_007728355.1:97078-100123 GCF_000696425.1 Galeopterus variegatus
AAGTGTTGCCATGTGATTTCAGAGAATACATTTGCCAAAGTAAATAAGTAGAGGACAGATTTGCACCCAGAGAATGTATCAGTGGAGCACTATATGTACCAAAATTCACAAAAGTAAGATGACTGAAAGGTGATAAAAGAAATTAATGGTAATACTGGCAAGACAGACTTCAAAGAATGTGCACTACAGCAGACAGTACAACTCGTATGAATAAAGGACAATTTAATCTCAGAAAATGTCATCTGTGAGAACACTTATTCTATTTTTTGGAACAACGTGATGCCTGATTCTAGAATCTCAATAAAGCCACTTGAGATCTATAACAAAATTTGCTGTAATTTTGTCCTTTGACAGTTCTGGTTACCACAAAGTGACCTGAAGAAGATTGCTTATGATCCTCAAGACCCCTTGAGGAATGCAGAAGAAAAAAAGGGGGGGAGCTGCTAAGACCCTCCTTTGGGGGACCACTGTCTTCCTGTAGAACCCTGAGAGCTATGAGTATGTCACTCTCAGGTCTGACCTCTGCTCTCTTTGCATTTGAGCTCCCTGATCTCTTTGGCTTTCTGGGGTACCTCGGGTTAGTTTGTGCTGTGGCAAGGCACATGACCTTTGGATTTGCAGTGGCTGATGAGTCACTGGCAAGAAGGGCTGCAGTTTTAAAGGTAACTGAGCAGTTGTAGTGCGTGGCTATTATGGCAGGGGCTGTAAACTCCAGCTTTCAGAATTCACAGGTATGTGGGTTCCTTTTTTATATTGTGCACGCAGGTAAAGGAGGCCTCAGGTATCTGACTGGGTCCAACAGAAATTGAAAAACCATTGGCTAAGTTGGCCAAGGAGATCTTGGAGCCAAAGCCTTCTTGGCTCTGAGACTCAAGATCCAACGTAAGAATAGGATCCTAATTTCTCAAGATTTGGGTACTCTGCCCTCAGTTATGAAAGAATTTAATTATGTAAGAATTATGGCCCCAGTAGCTGCAAATATTTACAAAAATGGCAAAATTATATTAAAAATAATTCAGAATTACCATGGCCGTTATGTAGAGCATTCCAGATGGACAACACTGCATTTTGAGGTTGATCCTTTACCTCCCGTGAACAACTACTGTGCTTTCCTATTTGTCTGGTTCTTTGTCCTAAGAACTTGGCTTAATTTTCTATTGGTTAGGTGCATGCAATTTATAGGGCCTGTGTGTGCAGGCTGCCAACCAAAAGGTTGGGAGAGCCAAGAATATGCGCAGACAGAAATGTGGGTTACACCCCATTTATGGCTAGACTAACTGCTGCCAGTTCTTAAGGTCTTGCCTAAGTCTTTCTTTTAGCTGTTTTGGGGAATGGCTCTGGATCTTGGAAGAGCTCAAGAGCATTCTTAAATAAGGGCACCTGAATTAGGCCCACCCAGAAGCTTCTAAAAAGATTTCAAAATTTTGTATTGCCTCTTTGAAAAGGTTGTTCGCAGAAGACCAAATAAAAAAGCTTAAGCTACTAATTGATGAGAATGCTAAACCTATCAACCTTTTCTGATTAGTTACTATCCCAACCCAAAGACAAAAAAAAAGCTAGATAAAGTATTTATAAAAGTTAGGCCCTCAGGTCAGGCAAGCTTTCTTGAAAGAAAATGCTTTCTTTGCTGTATTCCTTATAGGTCTCCACCTGAAATAAGTCATCTATTTAAGAAATAAGAGAAGTTGAAAAGACTGTGGTATTATCCTCCCGATACAATAATACTAGCCTCCTTAGTTCAATGTATAATCTCAAAAGATTTAAATGTTTTTGTGTAGCCACTCGCCGAGAAAGTCAAATGGTCAAACAGGCTGGAACAAACAAACAAACAAAAAACACAAACAGATGTATAATAATGAAGGTACTTTAACCAATGAATGGTATGCTGAGACCAGGAACCCAGAATGGTGGTGACTAAGAGTGGCGCTAATGCCCTTAGCTTTGGTCACACCTAGGTGACAGCCTGACCAAAAGGGGGGAATTGTTAAATAGAAATTATAGGAGGCCATTGTTTTGGACTAAGTTAATTACTACACTAGGCTCCAAAAGATCAGATTAAAAATAAAAATGGAGTCCGCCCTGCTAAGTCCCTCTTCACTTGGGCCGTGGTCTGACCTTCCAAGAAATCAGGAGAAACAGATAGCCAATTTCCCCACACAGGCCAGTTTAAATCTTCAATAGGTATAATAATGAAGTTTACTCTGCTTTACTCCGCACACAAGAGATAGCCTGAAGTAGCCTGATGTTAACTTGTCAGTTATTTTTCTATTGTTCTGTCTTCCTGTCCCCACCTTACAAGAGAAGTAACTTTTAAATGACCGATCGCTTTCTGTTCCATGTTTGTGCTTTCTTCAACCTTTTTCTGTCTATAAAATCAGCCTCCTGGGCTGGCCAGTTAGCTCAGTTGGTTGGAGTGCGGTGCTGATAACACCAAAGTCAGGGTTCAATCCCTGTACTGGCCAGCCACAAAAACAAACAAACAAAAACTTTTTTTTTTGTCTTTTTTTTTTTGTGACTGGCCGCACCACGCTCAGCCAGTGAGCGCGCCGGCCATCCCTATATAGGATCCGAACCCATGGCGGGAGCGCTGCTGCACTCCCAGTGCCGCACTCTCCCAAGTGAGCCACGGGGTCGGCCCCAAACAAAAACTTTTGTTCAGCTCATTTGAACACATTCTATTTTATGGAATGATGTTTTGCCCGATTCTAGAATTGCAATAATGCCAATAGATATCTTTAAAAAAAAAGAAAATGTCATCTGTCATATTAAGTTAATGCTATTAACTGTAAATATATTCATTTCACTGTTTTATTTGCATGTAATTGGAAAAGTAGTTTTGATTTAAACTTGCAAAGGAACGTTAAGCACAGGAAGTCCATGTTTTATGTTTAAGTAACATTATGAAAAGGAATTGTTCAGGGGCCAGCCCGTGGTTCACTCAGAAGAGTGTGGTGCTGATAACACCAAGGCCACAGGTTCGGATACCTATATAGGGATGGCCGGTTAGCTCACTGGGTGAGCGTGGTGCTGACAACACCAAGTCAA
>NW_007728355.1:100576-103777 GCF_000696425.1 Galeopterus variegatus
AAAAAAAAAAAAAAGGAATTGTTCAACACTGGGAAGCCACAAGGAAAATCTTTAGGCTGTATATTTGTAGGTTGACTAGTGTGCCCCCAAAATTCATGTTCATCCAGAACTTCAGAATGTGACCTTATTTGGAAATAGGATCTCTACAAATGTAATTAGTTGATCTCAAGGTGAAATCATTTTGGACTTAAGATTGGACTGAAATCCTGTAACTAGTGTTCTTAATAGGAGAGGACACACAGACACACATAGAGGCCATGTGAAGACAATGGCAGAGATTAGCGTGATTTAGCTACAATTCAAGGAACACCAGGGAATGCCAGGCACCACCAGAAGCTGGGAAGAGGCAAGGAAGGATTCTCCCCTAGAGCCTTCAGAGCAAGCATGGCCCTGCTGACACCTTGATTCTAGACTTCTAGCCTCCAAAACTGTGAGTATGAATTTCTGTTGTCTGAAGGCATCCAATTTGTGGTAATTTGTTACCAGAGCCCTAGCCCTATGGCAGTTCATAACAAGTGCACGAATAATGGCTTATAAGTTATCAAGAAAGAGAAGCTCTCAGTCTTCTGGAAAGCAGGGTGGGGTTTGAGATCAGCCATCTCCCAGCAGAGGAGAATCTTCTGTTTACCCCAGTAGGCCATGCACATACTAATTTTTGTTATTTTAATATATATTTTAATGTATAAGTATGCAAAAAGTGTTTGGAAGCTCCATTGAAATACTTGTCCACAAACGCAGTGTCACACAGGTTCTCAAATTCTTACAGTATCCCACTTACTGGCATTCAGAGAACAAATGGGGCAATGCAAAGGCTACAGCCATTACCAGACACAAAGACACACCCGAGAGGTGGCTCTTCATTATTGTCTGCTGTCTTAGTCTGTTTGGGATGTTATAACAAAATACCATAAACTTCATAGCTTATAAACAACAGAAATTTATTTCTCACAGTTCTAGAGGCTGGGAAGTCCAAGCACAGGGTGTCTGCAGATTTGGAGTCTGGTGAGGTTCCACTTTCTAAATGGTGCCTTCTTGTGTGTCCTCACGTGGCTGAAGGGGCAAGGCAGCTCTCTGGGTCCTCTTTTTTAAAAAATTGACTTATTTATTAATATATTTTTTTTACATTCTAAGATGTTGTGGAGCAGTTGTGGGGGAGGGGTAGAGGAGAAGGGGAAGGGAAATAAGGTGGGGGGCATGGTCCAGGCCAATGGAACCCCCCCCATTCTGGCAGGGGAGAGCAGGGGGATTCCAGTGATGGCTCAGTCATCATCCCTACCGCCCTGGCTCAGTGGTCATCACTGGGTTGGTTGCGGATGTCAGGGAAGGGCATGGCGGAGGCCTTCAGGCCTCCACTGCCCCGGCTCAGGAGTCTGGGGCTCTCCCAGTGGTAGTCTGGTAGTCATCGCTGAATTGGTTCTGGGGCCTCTTTTATAAGGGCATTAATCCTGCTCATGAGAGCAGAGCCCTCCTGACCTAATCACCTCCTAAAGTCCCCACCTTCTCGTACCATCACCATGATGATTAAGTTTCGACATATAAATCCTAAATCTGGGAGGGACACAGACATTCAGGCCATTTTTATAAGGGCATTAATCCTGCTCATGAGAGCAGAGCCCTCCTGACCTAATCACCTCCTAATGTCCCCACCTTCTCGTACCATCACCATGGTGATTAAGTTTCGACATATAAATCCTAAATCTGGGAGGGACACAGACATTCAGGCCACAGCACACTCCAAGATCTAGACAATGTTCCCTATGTTCTAAAGATACAATTTCATGGAGATCCAGGTGCCAAAGAGTAGATCTAAGCGTCAGGGATAAGACGATGGATACAGGCCTGGAGAGGACTTCTCCAGAGGCAGCAGTCAGCTGGGAAGAGTGGGCATCCTTCCTCACTATGAAGAACATTGGTTCCTCCACCAGGGAGGTGGAGGGTTGTATGAACTCTCAACATAAGCTGAGTCAATGGAGTTATGCAAGTCCCAGGCTCAGAAATCAAGCACACCCATACGGCAAGGGTGTGGGTCCAAAGTGCCATATAACATTGTGAAGGTACTCCCTGGTGCAGAGGGGCCATTTCTCCTCCCGATGATGAAAGCGTGCTGGTAAGAATTACAGGTGGTAAGGAGCCTGAGGTTGAGAAGGAGCAAAGAAGGCAGGGAGGTATATGGAAGCCTGAGGTCTGTAACTTTGGTTAATAGGTCATTTGGCTTCCTAAGCCATGACCTGGTTTTCAAAACAGTGTAGTGGCCCAAGACATGGCACCAAGGGGTGACTTGAGTGGGCCTTTAGCCCTGTGACATTCATTAACCTCCACACCCAAAGTCATCCCAAATAAATGTACAATCTAGGTAAAAGACAGAATTCTTGTTATGCAAAACCTGTTTCAGGACAAACTCCCTAACACCCCTCCCTAACCCAATAGATACTCCCAAGCCATGTACAGAAACTCTGCTGCTGTTACTGGTGCCCCTAATTCTATCATGGCTCCAACCTGAGGTAGGCACCGACTGCTCTGATCATCATGGCTAGAGCCTGACCAGTCTCATTTTCTAGTATGGATGTGTGCTGCTCAGGCCAGGTCCCATAATGATGTGACATGTCCCAATATAATACATGGACAGCTATGTGCCTACTTCGAGGTGCCAGCAGAGAGTGGTGACTATAACCAGCTACAATGGCTTGCAATCTGCCCCCAGAGCTTTGTAAGGCTTGACATGAAAATTAACTCTTCAGACCGCAATTCCCAGAGGCCTTCCTCGAACCACGTAGGAAGTACCAATGATTCCATGTCTGGTCCTGGGCCAGCATTGGGACTCTGGTGTCCAGGCTGCATGTCCCTCCCTTCTGTCCTTTGACACATTCACGTGCAGGCAATGGAGCATGCCACACAGTTTGGTCAGGAATCATGCCTGCTTGTAAGGGTATAATTCTAGATATGAGAAAAATGACAGTTCAGAGTTTCCTAGAAACTCTAAGCCATAGATGCCTATTGTGATTTTTAAAACGTTTGCAAATTCTTTAACGCTCTCCCCAGCAGATGGTGGAGTTTATGTTTCCTCCCCTTGATCCTGTGTAGGTTTCATGACTGCCCTGATGAACAGAATGTGGCAGAAACGATGAGGCATGACTTCCACATGAAATTAGAAAAAGACATTGTCTGGCTAGGCTAAGGCCTGGAATCCTGCTCACAGCACCA
>NW_007728355.1:104826-107171 GCF_000696425.1 Galeopterus variegatus
TCTGGGAAACATTGGCTACCATGTAACAAGTCCAGTTACTCTGAGAAGGGTCACATGAAGACACTAAAGAGTCACAGAGACAGAGACAGAGAGACCTAAGAGGCCCCAGTTGTTCCTGTCCTCAGCATCTTGAGTCTTCCCAGCCAAGGTGTCAGGAGCTTTTAAGATGGCCTCAGCCTCAGCCACCACATGAGACCCTAATCCAGAACTACTTGGCCAAGCTGCTTCCTAATTTCTGATTCACTGAAACCATGAGAGACAATACTTATTATTTTAAGCCACTAAATTTTGGGGTTATTTGTTATGCAACATTTGGTAACCAGAGCAGACCCAAGACTAACTGAAACTGCTCAAGAAAGCCCAAGAAATTCTTGGAATTATCTCCAAATTTCTCTGAAGAAAGGAGTAGAGGTGCGTAAAAGATTCTGCAGCAGCTGAAGCTATGGCATCTCTGCTCGGAAGGCAGATAGTCTGTCCTCACCATGCTGAAATTAGCAAGGCGGACTCCTGTCCAAAGATCCTGTAACTTACTAACACAGTAACTGAGATCAGGCATGGAAATCGATAATAACAGTTGGCTTACAATTGCCAGGGCAAGGGCAAAGGCTTTGAGAACTAAAGTGCGAAATGATAAAAAAACGTCGTTCTTTACTGGAGGTTGTGGTGGGGGTGTTTAGTTGGGGAGGAGTAGGAGCTGGCCAAGTGGTGAGGGTCAGAGTTGGGTTACAGAGAGCCAGAACAAGAGCAAGGCTGTGCAACTTTGAGTTATTATCTTTAAGTCCAAACTCTCTTCTGTACCTTGCTCTGTGTTGCTGGGGCTCAAACTGCAAACAAGGTTTCTACTTTTCCAGCTGGATCCCACTTAGAGGAGCTGGAGGGAGCCCACCAGGCTGGAGGAGGAAGAAAGGACCTGCTGCCTCCTGTCTGCTTCCTATTCCAGGGATGTCACCTGAGCAAAGCTTCTCCACCCAGGCAGAGGCACTGTCTCCCCACGGCATCAGCTGAATCTACTTTTCAATTTTGTCCCTTGTATAAAACCAGCTCCTTTGTACCGCCTCAGAGATACCAGCCCCAGCCAGCCAGTGCCACCTCCTCAGAAATTTGACTTTCAGTTCTATAGGACTCCTATTCTAAGTTTAATAATTCCAACTTCTTCCCTTTCTTCCCTCAGTTGAAGGGGTGGATGCTACTTCCAGTAGTTCCTACCTCTGTGATTCCTCATAGTTCATTTCCCTTTCTCAGTCATCTAGCAAACAACTCTATACCTAGTTGCAATTTTTTACATTAAAATTTTCCCGTTCATATCTGGTGTGGTTTCTGTCACTGAATGGCCCCTGACTGATACAGAGGCATTTCTTCCAAAGATGATCTGTGAAGGTACCTGAAGTTGGCGGTAACTGGGGGTTTAAATACCAGAGAGACCAAGTCCAAATACAAATACAAATGCAAGAACCAGAGACAGGACTTGAAATAGCAATCACAAAGTTAGAAGACTGTAGCTGGGCAGAGACAGAATCAGAATAAGAGTAGGACCAGAACAAGACAGAAGGTGAAGATGTTATCACCAACCAACTCCACCAACTCCTCCCCGCTCAACCCCCAGCCAAGGGCTACTCTGCTGTGATGGTTAAGTCAGTGGGGACTTAAAAATCCCAGGCAAAAATGGGCACAAGCTGTCTAGACTTGGGGTTGGTGACTTCTCAGAGGAGCTAGCAACATGAATCCTAATGTGTGTCGTCTATGATCATAGGATCAGACAGACACGGAAAGAGGACCTTCCTGCCTTGTGGCTCTTTCTGGCCATCCATGTTTACAAGGACCGGGACTGCCTTGAGACCTAAGTTGTGAGAGCACATACTCAAGATGTCCTCAGATGTACTGTCTGAACATTGCAGAGCACTAAGCCCAGTCAGCCTTCCCAGCTCCAGACCAGTCCATCCCATGGACTCTCAACATCTCCGAGTGGAAGCTCCCGGGTGCCTCAAACTCACCATGCCCAAGACTGAATTCAATCTTTTTTTCGTTCCATTTTTCCCATGGAAAGTAGGTAGGAAGCACTAGATTCCTTCAATGTAGCCACCAGACAGAAACCTGGTGTCATCCTAGAATCTCACCTTCTTGCTTCTACCAGCTTTATCAGCACCACAGGGCAACCAACCGAGCAAAACCAGCCAGCCTCTCCTACTGGCTCTAAACTGCTTAAATAACCTGTGTGACATATCAGTGAATACAATGAAGTCTTGTTGCTTAGTTGGGAAAAAAAGAAAATCAGCAAAAGGTATATCTGGGAAAGGCTTTTTATTTAAAAGTCACTCTTCAAAGGGAGTCATGAAAAATTGAGAAAA
>NW_007728355.1:107955-115464 GCF_000696425.1 Galeopterus variegatus
TCCAGAAGTCCCCTGGCAGGAAACCCTGTGGAGACTGCAGACTAAACCATCCTGCCATTGTCAGCCCCACAAGGGGCTCAGCAGCTCCAGCAAAAGGAAGCTGCCTTCTTGTATTGCTTTTTTTTTTATTCTGTCTTAAAGAGATATTCTTTTAAATATTTATATTAATGTCTTGAATAAAGATGGGAGGGCAGGCAAACTTGAAAGAGATAGCAACCCTATTGGCTGAAAAATCGGAATCTCAAAATATCTTGACAGGCAAAAATAGAGACAAATTTCAGAAAATGAAATTAATAGAAGGAAAAGTAAAATTCTGCACTGAGGTCCTAAAAACAACTTGTAGAAGTTCAAAATGGGGAGACGTGGCTGAACAGGAGCTCATACTTTTTAAACTTATTATTGATGATGTGTCAGTCGGGGTATGTTAACTGCTCTAATTACAGTTCCCAAAACTCGGTGGTTTTAAGACATGCTGTGCAGAAAAAATTGTGGAGGGAACGACAGTGCTGCTCAGTTGATTGCTTCTAGAAAGTCTTAAGACACTTCCATTAACATGTGCTTGGTAAGAGGATTTTTAGATGATATTATCTAATTTTAACCNACACTTCCATTAACATGTGCTTGGTAAGAGGATTTTTAGATGATATTATCTAATTTTAACCATTAACCCTTATAGTGGAAAAATGGCTTAAAAATACTTCTGCAAAATAAATCAATAAATAACAGGTGACAAAAAGATAACAGCAAAATAAACCTACAGGGGGCTGGCCCGGTGGCACATTGCTACATGCGCCGCTTGGGAAGCGCAGCGGCGCTCCCGCCGAGGGTTCGGATCCCACATACAGACCGGTTCCCGCTCACTGGCTGAGCGAGGTGCAGGCGCAACACACCGAGGGTCGCGGTCCCGTTGCCGGTCCCGGTCCAGTACGGGCGCGACACTGAGGGTTGCGATCCGTTGCCGGACACAAAAAAAGACAAAAAGGAAAAAAATAAAAATAAAAAATAAACCTACAGGAAATGGCAGAACAAACCTTTTCACTTTGATTATAAACTCATTTCTGTGGTGAAAAAAGAATGACAATATAATTCAACCAGCAAGAAATAGTCCCTCTAAATCTAAAATGAGCAAGAAGACCATTTGAAATATGGATTTACATCTACTGCCATTAATAAGATTCTCCCTAGTTGGCTGGCATATTATGTCTTGAGCCATTAATTAGTAATGATATAAAGTCATAGCAAGATATTTAAAAGCCAAACAACCAGAACAGAAAGACAAACAGCAGTTTCTCAGAGATATTTAAAGTTATGTGGAACACACCTGGTTTTTGACAAATTTTGGGAAACCTACTGATAATTGCTTAGAAGCTTCTTTTGAGTTTTTTTACGTTACAATTAAGGAACAAAAGCCATAAACCACTGGGGTCACTGGTTCTTCATGCCACGGTTAAAAAAAAAAAAAAAATGGCTGAAATAATTGTAAAACAAAAAATCAACAAACTAAATGCATTCCTTTATCAGCAAGTCTCTGGGAAGTCACATAGAGCACATCGCTGAAGATATAAAGAAACAAATATCAGAACAAATTACTCGGTATTGGCCATGCATTTGGGTGAAAGTACAAATGTCTCTAACATATCTCAGCTCGTTGATTTGTTAGATTCTGCTTCAATAGTTATATTCGTGAAGAACTGCTTTTTTTGTGAGGCACTTTAAAGAAAAATCATACCGAAGAATCAATGATAAATCATTCCATAAATAAAAACAATATTTTATGGGAAAACTGCTGTGTAACCACTGAATTCAGAAGAATAAAGGCATTCCTGCAGAGGAATAGAAGAGCGGATTTCAGGAAACCTTGACAGAGATGTTCATCTTGGTGGTGTCCATCCAGGGCTTCATTCATTGGGAGCTAATTCACCAAAGCAATTGAAGCTGGAAGTCACACAATACCACGTGACGCCACTGCTGTGATTAGTTTGAATGAACACCTGCAAGCAGCAGAACTTTACAAGATTGTAATGCAGTGGAGAGTGTATTGAGACTGTATCATAACCCTTCTTCTGCCCAGTATTGCTTTTCTTCCCTTCCCTTCTATGGGGCATTGCTCCCAAGTAAATTCAAATTCAATTCTTGTCTGCTGATCTCCATCTCAGAGTCTGCTTTCCAGGAAACCCGACTTGCAACAGTGCCAGGAGGGTCCAAGAAAGAAGGTGCTCCTTTGGGATTCTGAAGCTGCCACCCATCCCAGTTAGCAGTGAGGACGCTGATCATCAGAAGGAAGAGAGCCACAGCTACACAGTGAGACAGAGAGGAATGTTGTTGGCACCCTGGTGATCCACTGGGGCACCTCTGGACATTCCCTTACCCATTTTGATGGTAAATGGACAGGCACAGCAGCCGTGATTAAGAAGGGCATGGAGATCAGCTCAGAGGCCTCAGGAACAAGGGTCTGGGTCACACCCACAGTTAAGTCATGTACTCAGCAAAGACGGAGGCTGAGAATGACGCAATCTAGCATGGATAGCAGATGATGACTACCAGTTGTGGCTGCAGCTGCAGTGGCTGGGGCTGTTATTTATCCTACTAACCTTCTTATCCATTTCCCCCAGGACAAGAGGCCCAATAGGATCTCGGAGCAGCTCTTCCCAGAATTTATATGAAGAAGTGCATCTGAGCAGTACAAACGGTGGATGATAGTGGAAGCTGTGATGTACCACTCTGATCCCTTTAAGACTAAAAGACTTACTCCTCCAGCAATTGACAGTCCTCAGCCATAGCTATCAGCCCTCTCCAGAAATTACCTAGACTGAAGAGTTCTGCCTTGTACAAAGTCATGCCTCCTTCCCCAGGGGCAACCAAGATCCCGGAAGTGGTCAGTGTATAGCGTAAACGCCCAGGCCCCTCATCTTATCTCAGGACAACAGTAAAGGGATCACAGCTTTCAGGGTCCCCAAAGAATTAGCCTAGCCTTTGTTGAGATTGCATCACAGCCCACAGAATAAGAACTCTGTCCAATACTGACTGCCGCCTTCCCTTTTCTTCCACAGTGTTGGTCTCAAAAGTGATCCTTATAAATATTCCTGCACACTAATCTTCATCCCAGAGTCTGCTTCCTGGGAAGCCCATTCTTCAACAAGAACGTTATTGGGATACCTGGTGAAATTTGAACAGAGACTCTTGATTAGATAATAGGACTGCATCCATGTTAAATTTCCTGATTTTTTTTAGAGGAAGGGGAGATACTTTTTCGTTTCATTATTGAAACATAATTGATCATACATGTTTATGGGGTACAGAGTTGACTATCAGTGTCTGTAAATTTCCTGATTTTTTAAATCATTATAATATGTTTATATGAGAAAAAATAATTTTTCTCAGGAAACACACACTGAAGTAAAGAGGGGTAAAGGCACATGACATCTGCAACTTAACCGCAAAGGATTTAGAAAAATATTGTACATGGAGAGGTAGAGGATTGGAGAAAGAGAAAGAATGATAAAAGAAAATAGGGCAAAATGTTAACAACTGGTGAATATGAGTAAAAGGAGTTATTTATACTCTTCCTGCAACTTTTCTTTAAGTTTGAATTTATATTGAATAAAAAGTCATAAAAATAAAACAACCAGGCCTCATTCCATTCCCAGTGATTCTGATTCCATTGGTAGTGTAGTGGCATCACGATTTTTTTTTTTTAATTCCCCAGGGTTGAGAACCATTAGCAGCATTGGAAGGGTCAACGTTATTAATTTCAATAAAGTGTGATGAGTTTTATGAGAGGTGACGCACAGAATACTAAAGGAAAACAAACAAAGTGGCCTAACCTAGTTAACTGGGTAAAAAAAGCTACCCTTGAAAAAGAGACAATTAAGCTGACACGTGAAGGAGCACTTAGTCAGACCAAGGAGTATTAGTAGGAAGAAGGGAAGTATTCCAAGCAAGAGGAACAGGTTGTGAGAACGTCCCACAGGGACAGAGAGTTGAGTTACTATCATGGAATTACAAGAAGTTTCGTGTGACTGGATGACTGGTTACTGGAGTGCAGCAGCAGGAGGGAACATGGCATGAGAGGGGTCTGAGAAGGTAAGCAGGGGACACGATGAAATGTATCTGGAAGACAATGGAAGCCACTGAATGGTTTTAAGCAGGGGAGTAACTTGAGGGTTTATATTTCTAAAACACTACTCCTGCTACTAGGATTCGAGGGAGACAAGAATAGGAGTGGGAAGACCAGCTAGGACCAGAGGAGTGGAAATGAGAAAGATGAGCCGTGGATGGAATCCAGAGACATTCAGGACACAGGCTGGGTCACACCTGCTATTGATTGGCTGTGGGAGATGGGGGAGGGGGAGGGAAGGGTGACTTTCAGATTCTGGGTTGAACAACTAGACAGGGCAGGGGACATGTAAGCTCCATGGAAGCAGGGACCTTGTTTGTCTTGGTATTGCTATACTCCCAATGCTCAGCTCTAGTTGAAGGTGTTCAATAAATATTTGTTGAACAAATGAATGAATGAGTGGGGGGGAATGAATAAGCTTGGAAGTTGTGATAATGAACTCACTTTTGGATATAAAGAGTTTTGAGTGCCAGCAAGTGCTCTTTTGAAAGTACATTCTGGGGATCGTAGAGCCTTTCGTTCAGTTCTGAAGGTGAGCGGTGAAAAGATATCTCCCGTATCCTTATACTGAGAACACTATTCTCCCCAATATTTAGAAGTCTGAAGTTCCCTTAAGACCTGTGTAATCAATACCTTGTCACTTTGGACTTAATTTGATTTTAAAATGACAATGACTGAGTATTGATCTTAACTAATGGGGAAATTGACTGACTTTTGAGGCCATCTAATTTTTACTATCCTATTTTGACCACAATGCAAATAATTGTCTTTCTTTTTTCTTTTTTTCATTTTTGAACATAAGCTTACCATGTCATATTCATATCACATTAAGGTGTTCTGGTAAAAGTTAACTCTAAAAGGATGGCACTTTGAAATGGAAAGGAAGGGCTAGCTCATGAGTTGGAAGGGGAAAAAAAAAAAAAAAAGAATAGAGGGAAATCCAAGGATTTTTACTGCCATCCAGTGGTGGTGCTCTCAGACAAACATGGCACAAAATCCTTAGTCAATCTCTGTGTTTTCCACAGCAAAGTCCCAAATGCCATTTATTCAAGCTCAGTGACTAACCTGTAGTGCTAACTTGCCATGAAGTGTATTATGTTTTCCTGATTTTGAAAGTAATAACTTCAGTTAGCACTTGTGGTCCTAAAGATCATAGGCACCCATAAGCAACCGGTTAAAGAATATACTTATGAAGGGAGAATCTGCAACTTTTCTTTGAGTTTGAATTTATATCAGAATAAAAAGTCCCAAAAGTGACCAGACCTCGTTTCATCCCCTGTGATTCTGATTCAATCGGTAGTGTACTGGCATCAGTATTTTTTTTTATAACTCTCCAGGGTTGAGAACCATTAGTATCATGGGAAACATCAACATTATTAATTTCAAAAAAATGTGATGAGTGTTATCGGAGAGGAAGTACATTATGAGAGGCGAAGGGCCCATGAAAGCCCTTGACTTGTTGGCCCACCCAGCCCCTGCCCTGTTCTCCCTCGCCTGCCCCAAATACACACCCTTGTAAGGGACAACACCACTGATTCACCCTTCAGCCCCAACCAGGCATTTCCGACTCATTTTTTTTCTGTGCTTTTATAACTGTGGGCTCCTAGATTGACTGCTTAGAGGCCATGGAAACAAAAAAGGGACTGGGGCAAACCCCAGCATGTTAATTTTAAATAAGCGAGAGCCTTTGCCAACCCACTGGAGAAAAAAAAGTTATCACAAGATTTAGAAAAAAAGAAAAGCAATTGGCCCAAGCACAACATGTAAGTTTTACAAAGTGCACTTTTTGGCCTTGAAAAACACCATCTAGTTTACATGAAGCTCATAAAAGTGTTAATATTTCCTACCTTTGAAATGTACACATAGTGTTCTCTGTGTGCTAATGATGTGGCCTGTTGACCAGGGTTTGACCTTTGTGTGCTGTGAAGCCAAGGCCACCTGCCAGCTTGTCCAAAGTCATAATCTCTGGCAGGGATGTCATTCTTGACACTAAAATCAAACACCACCCAGATCTCTGTTTCCTTTCTCATGCAGGTTTGTCATCCACTGTAGAGGTGCTGATACGTAAGGACACAGAGACCACAGGGCTTCGCTTGTACCCACTGGCTCGAGCAGCTGGCTCCCAAGGACTGACCCAGACCGAAAAAAAACAAAACACAAAAACACACTCAGAAATTGCTGTGCAAGGTTACCTGCTTAATTCATAACAGCATGAAAACCAAAGCATACAGTTGGCACCCAATAAAAGGTCAATAAATATTGTATTCACTGGTATATAAGATGTGCCAGTTTTACAAGGGAATTTGGTGGTGGGGGGTGGGGATTTGAAGTTTTTATCCTGCTTGTTTTAAAGAGATTTTTAAGTGCTTTTGTAGATACAGTAGACTATATACAGGAGTCCAGATGAAAATAATTGGTTATGGTTATACAACAATATTCTACTAATCCTGAAAAAATATAAAATTACACGGGTATTAGTCCATTTCTGTTGCTTAGAGTACCTGAAACTGGGTAATTTATAAAGAAATAGAATTCGAAGGCTGTGAGGGCCTTGTTGGTGACGCTCCACAAAGACCCAGAGTATCATACGGTGGATGGCTGAGCAAGAGAGAGCCAACCTGCTCACTCACTCTCCTTATAAAGCCATCAGAGCCATGCCCACTATTCCACAATGGATGAATCTCCATTCACAAGGGTACAGTCCTCACAATCTAATCACCTCTTAAAGGCCCCACCTTCCAATTACCATAATAAGATTTCCCACCCTCTTAAAACTGTCACAGTGGGGATTAAGTTTCTAATATATGAAACTTTGCGGAACACATTCAACCATAACACATGGTTAGAAAGCAATATAACAGTATCTGTGACTTTTGGTACTGAGTAGGCTGCAAAACCAAACAAATTTACTAGTAAGTTAAATCCCACATGGAATACTTTGTAGCTATCAGTTCGATCTTCCAACAAACAATGAAAACCAAAAGTGAATCATAACATGAAATAAATTTGAATAAATTTTTATGAAAACTAAAACAAATCAGAATACATATGAAAACTGGCAAAACAGAATATATATGAAAAATTTTCTATCCAGTAGCTGAAGTACCTGAAGCCACAGGTGTCAGTACGAACTTGGTACAAAACACCCAGCAAGAAAATAAATGTGAAGGATACTATTTTACACTCATACATATAGTAAAAGTAAATATTCCACTGAATATTATTATACAGCAAACAAGAGGAAAAAATTAACGGATTCCAATACAAAGTTTGATTCTAACATTACAGTTTGGGTTTTTGTTTGTTTGGTTGGTTGGTTGGTTTTTGGTGGCTGGCTGGTATGGGGATCCAAACTCTGGACCTTGGTATTATAACACCATGGTTTATCCAGC
>NW_007728355.1:116339-117565 GCF_000696425.1 Galeopterus variegatus
AGCACTGCATTTGTCAGTTCAATGCCTCAGAACTGAATGTTTCCGAGCCAAAGCCCTCTGGAGATATTTAACTCGTGGTTTTAATTTTGCACCAACATATGCACTTGGAGTTATTATATACAGTATTGTTAAGAGAAGTCAAGATATAATTTCCAGTAATTGGCTTAGTTGCCTGGTTCAAGGAGGAATAATAAAAGATTTTATTATCTCAAGCAATCAATGAAAAATTTTTATAATCCTAAGTGGCCTGGGTTTCTGTGATGACCCATTGGTTAGTCCTCTCAAGCAGAGGCCAGTTTAGACATGTTTCAGACTCAGAGATTTATTTTTGAGTTACATAAGGTGACTGCAGGCAACGAAACCAAAAGGAATTTTTTAACTGCAAAAAAAATTCAATAAAATTCAACATCTATATTCGTATTAAGCCCTCTAGCAAATTATGATTAGAAAAGGAACATTCTTTACCCTATAAAAGGTATGCATATGTGAACCCTGAAAGAGCCAGTCCTTCAAGATGGGTCTTCAGGATGGATCTGGCTGACTGGGTCCAGATTCTGAAGGGAGCAGAGCAGTCATTTGCTTACTGGAAGTTACACATCCACCCTGTGTCCTCAGGAAAACCAAAAGCTAAACAATAGCTGAATTTGGGGGCTTTCATAGCTGTCCCGTTTTGCGCTGCCAGAATCAACTGCTCCTGGAAGGTTCCATCCCACCGCCAGACCTGACCAATGAAATGTGACCTGCAGTCAGTTTTAACAACAACCAATCAGGACTGAACAAGCTTACATCCCTCATTTACACAGCAGACTGGAATGAGAACCTGGGTGGGAACTTCCTCTGTATAAGACAGCCCATCTCTTCATTGCAACAGGCGTGCACTTTTGTTTTGTACCAAAGGCTGTTGTCTCCAGGATTTGCAAACTGTTAACCAAATAAAGTCTCTCTTTATCTCCAAATTCTTTTCCAGCAACTTTTGTTAACACATAAAAACACTTAAGACTGCATCAATGAAAGGATTTTCATTGAAAATCAGGATGCCTGCTATGACTACTCTACAATTCAATATTGTCCTGGGATTTTCAACTAGTTCAATATACAAGAAAATTGTAAAATATGAAGACTGGAAAGAAAACAAAACTGTCATTACTCACAAAAAATACAATAGAATCCCTAAATAATCTAAGCATAAATTGAATTAAGAAGAGAGTTTAGTAAGGTTGTGGTCA
>NW_007728355.1:119019-120298 GCF_000696425.1 Galeopterus variegatus
GATAAATCACCAAAGAAGATATACAGATTGCAAATAAGCACATAAAAAGATGCTGAACATCATATGTCATTAGGGAATTGCAAATTAAAACAATGAGATACCACTACACACCTATTACAATGGCTAAAATCCAAAACACTGGCAACATCAAATGCTGACAAGGATTTGGAGCAACAGGAATTTATTCGTTCATTACTAGTGAGAATGCAAAATGGTACAGTGACTCTGGAAGACAGGTTAGCAAATTCTTACAAAACTAAACATACTCTTATGATATGATCCAGCAATTGCACTCCTTGGTATTTACCCAAATGAGTTGAAAACTTATGTTTATACAAAAACCTGCACACAAATGTTAACAGTAGCTTTATTCCTAATTACCAAAACTTGGAAGCAACCAAGAAGTCTTTCAATAGGTGAATGGATAAATAAACTGTGGTACATCCATGAAGTGGAGAATTATTCAACAACAACAACAACAAAAACAAATAAGCTATCAAGCCATGAAAAGACATGGAGGAACCTTAAATGCATATCGTTAAGTGAAAGAAGCCAATCTGAAAAGACTACATACTGTATGATTGATTCTAACTATACATTTTTTTGAAAAGGCAAAACTATGGAGATGGTAAGAAAAAAATCAGTGATTGCCAGGGGTTNTTTTTTTGAAAAGGCAAAACTATGGAGATGGTAAGAAAAAAATCAGTGATTGCCAGGGGTTCAAGGGGAGAAGGAAGGAGGGCTGGATGAATAGGTGGAGCACTGCAGATTTTTAGGGCAGTGGAACTATTCTGTATGATATTGTAAATGTGGATACAAGTATACATTTCTCAAAACCCATAGAATATATAACACAAAGGGTGAACCCTAATGTAAACTATGGACTTTAGTTAATACTAAGTATCAGTAGTGGCTCATCAGTTGTAACAAATGTACTGTGCTAATTAATGCAAGATGTCAATGGAGAAAACTGGGGATGAGATAGAGGAGGTGGTATGTGGGAACTCTATATTTTCCCCTCAGTTTTTCTATAAATGTAAACTGCTCAAAAAAATAAAATCTATTAATTAAATTTTTTTTTAAATCAAAGGATAAACACATTCCTAAAAAGTAAAAAAAAAAAAAAAAAAGTGGAGGAATTTGCCTTTATCAGAAATGAAGACATAAAAAAGATATAATATGAAAACAGTTCAATATTGATGCAGAGATAGACAAAAAATGATGGAATTGAACAGAGAGCTTGGAAACAGACCCATGCATGGATGGAAACTTGGATCAA
>NW_007728355.1:121905-123466 GCF_000696425.1 Galeopterus variegatus
GCCACCGGGCCGGCCCCCCATAGCACTTCTTAATAAAATATTTTTAAAGTTTTATTGAGAAACTCAAGCTTACATCTGTAAACTTTTTGTTTTATCTTTTAAATGACTACCTGCAGTTCCTGATCAAGACTTTTAATTTGATCTCTCCGATTTCTAACAGTGGTCATCAGTGAAAAATTTGCACGAACAGATGGCGAAAACTTAAATCTTTTAAAAACCATTCAGAAATTTAAGACATTTAATATTGTATGTAAATAAACTTTTCTTTTTTTATATTGGTAAATGTAAAGTTGAGATTTCTTATCATAATGTCATGGATTTCGAATCTAATCAATCTTTTTCAGGTCAAGTCTTTTCAAATGCTGGAGCTGTGGTTTGCAGAATGCCTGTGTGTTGTTAGAGCAGTGACCACCTGCTCTTATGCATCTGTGCAATGTCCATTTGAGCACTCAGCTTTCTGGAGATTGGCTGTGCCCCTTAAAGGCTCTGTTAAGCCATTCCAAAGTAGTGAACTTTTAGTGTGATCGGAGTTAAAAAGTGTTAAGAAATCAGGCTGGAAAAAAAANGATGCTCTAAGATGCCAAATTCGGGGCTCTTTCTGAAAGACAAGATGCACATTCCGTGACATAGGAAGGGGCTGGTGAAGTGGCTGTGCTCTTCTTTTCTTTTTCCTAGTGAAGTGTAAACCCCATACAGTTCCGATTACTTCATCTTCTCCTTACAGCTTCCCACCCACACCAGGGAGAGTCATTGGTTCCTCCTTGTTTCCACGACACTGAATTACCTCATTGCCTTATGATTAGTTGGGCTTCCATCTGTCTTCTGAGCTAGCTGTGGGTCAAACATGATGAGTTATTTATTTCCATATTGCCAGGGTCTTGCACCATGCCTGGTACAAAATAAACATTTAACAAATGTTTATGGGATAAATGAAATTATGGCAACTCTTTTTTGCCATTAAAATCTTAGCACAGGCTAATTAGTGCCTAGCCAGTTCTCTCCTACATGGGAAACTTCTGTACAAAACATTTGCTCCTTTCCAACTGCTTTCCTTTCTGCTCCATGCCCCCCACTTGGGAGCCTGTGCACCTTGATGAACACTCAACATCTCCAGGATCCCACCTGCAAGGATCTTCTCAGGCTTAGCGGAAAGGAGCTGAAACAGACCCAGCTGGGCAAGTTCCCCAATACCCGCCCCCTTGATATTTTCATATGAAAGTCTCATCTTTTTTGCTTTTGCCACATCTTTGCATATCCCTGGGTGCCTCCAGGAATAAAATGAGTAGATGGCTACAGGTCAAAGTCATACTGGGCGCAGTACCCAGCAGAAGCCAAATCCACTGTCACCAGGCCAGGAAGAGAACTGAGAATGGTCTTTGTTCTCTGCTCTGCCCAGCTCTTCCCAGGCTTTATCTCCATCTTTCCTCTGTTCCTCAAGACACTAGTGGCTAGTTCTCTTTGCCTGATGAAATTGTACATCTAGGTGAGTGCATGCATGTCTTCTCTCTTTTTTTTTTTTTTTCCTTTTTGTCTTTTTTCGTGACCGGCAACGGATTGCAAC
>NW_007728355.1:125058-126161 GCF_000696425.1 Galeopterus variegatus
AAAGCTATCTCTATTTGCACATGACATGATCATGTATATAAAAAATTCTAAGGAATCCACTAAAAAATAACTATAACTTATGAGTCCAGCAACATTGTAAAATACAAGATCAATATACACAATACTATGCAGTAAATAAGAAAACTGAAATTGAAATTAAGAAAACAATTTCATTTCTGATAGCATCAAAGAATAAAATACTTAAAAATAAATTTGGCAAATTAATGTAAAACTACATAACATTGCTGAAAGAAATTAAAGAAGACCTAAATAAATGGAAAGACATCCCATGTTCATGGATCGGAAGACTTAATATTGTTAAGATGGCAGTGTTCCCCAAACTGACCTACGTATTCAACTCAATCCCTATCAAAATCCCTGTCTTGTGTCTCAAGATCCTGTCTGGGAAGAGGGAGTAAATCTCTGAGATTACTATTGGTCAGTGTGGCCAATTTTTGTAAGAAATTCAGGAGCCAATAAGACCTTAAACATAAAAGNTGGTCAGTGTGGCCAATTTTTGTAAGAAATTCAGGAGCCAATAAGACCTTAAACATAAAAGACTTCCTTGAAGGGGAATGATTTGAAAAAGAGTTAAGCCTGTCTTCATGGTTGTGACTTTATTGTTATGTGATTAATACATCTCCCACCCAATCCCACCTAATCCTACTGGTCTGAGTCTATAGAGTCCTTTCTGCTCTACAGAAGGATAATCTGAGCTTCATGGCTTCTCAGCAGGACCTGTTTCTCCTATTTAGATTCTGGATGCCCCCAGTTATCACCAGGAGAGCCCTGAAACAAAAGAAGGCTGTTTTCGGAATTACAAGAACCACGTTAAATTTCATAAATATGCAATCTTGGCTAACTCGACTTCACTGACCCTGTTTCCCTCATTTATAAGAAAGAATAATTCAGTGGTGAGCTGGTAAATGTTTGATAATTAGCACTCCATCTGCCAATTCCTGTGGTGTAAATATTCTCATTATGGCCAATTTCCAGCCAACAATATGAGCTGGGAATAGATATACACAATTAGCTGTCATGGGCTGATAACAGCTAGCTCCAGCAACCACCACTTAATACTTAGGTTACAGGGTTGTTATGAT
>NW_007728355.1:126976-128522 GCF_000696425.1 Galeopterus variegatus
GCCCCTTTGGAGGGATGAAGACTGGGCTGGTTAACAGGAAAAACTGAAAGAGATAAGGAAAGGAAATAGGAAAAAGAAAATTAAACTCAGCTCTTATCTCAGTATCTTTGCCTGGAAGATTATTGGGGGGTACAGTCTTCCTGAAAAAAGTCCCATGATTTCTGGAGCCCAGTGGACACTTGTGGCCCACTCAACAGATGGTTATTTATGGCAGCAGTTTTGAAAGTTTATCATGCACCAGAATCTTCAAGAGGGCTTGTTAAAACAAATTGCTGGGCCACAATGCTAAAGTTTTTGATTTAGTAGATCTGGGGTGGAGCTGAGAATTTGCATTTCTAACAAGTGCCCAGGTGACGCTGATGTTCCTGGTTGGAGCCCAGAGAGGCACTGAGCTATGGTGATGAAGGCCAGAGGGACTAGAGAGTTTTCCCGGTCTCGACAGCTCTGGCTCTCTTTTCCAGGGTTCAGGGCTCTGTGATCTTTCTCTTGCCAGTCTTTGTTGCTATGGTAAAAATGACTGATTATATTTGGCAGCAGTGAAATGTGTATGTGATCTCTGAATACGAGGCGAGATGATTCATGTGAGTTCATGTGTTGTTTTTCTTAGTCACTGATTGCAAATTTGCTTTGGAGGGCAGTTTTAAGCAACAAAGGCAGTTTTTTCTTTGCCACAAAAAGCTTTCACTGGAGACCAAAGACTGGGAGAGAATGGGTCCTGGTGAAGTGTGAGGGCCGGTGAAAGGTCAGACCCTAGGGTTGGGCTGTCCAATATGGTAGTCACTAGCCACATGAGGCTATTTAAAATTAATTAAGTAAAATTAAAAATTCAGTTCCTCGGTGGCACTAGCCACATTTCAAGTGCTCAATGTCCACATGAGCCTAGTGGCTATCACACGGAACAGAGTAGACGAAGAGCTTTTCCATCATTGCAGAAAGTCCTGTTGGACAGCACTGGGCTAGGGCACCAGGGAGGACGAGGCTGAGATGGCTCTGAGGAAGAGGGAAGCAGTGCCACCCTAAGGAGGGGAGTTTCTGCCCCATCCACACCAGGCCGAAAAGACTGAAGAACATTTAACTACTCCAGACAATTTGTAGAAACCACAATATTTTTGATTCCATGTCCACAGATGCAAGACCCAGCCCTTTTGTCCTTCCTGGTAGATAAGTGAGGAGGAACAGCTTTGTTAATTTATGTCATTTTTAGACAAATAGAGGGACAGCAGAGAGCTTTTCTTGTATTTGCTGCTTCTTAACTGCCTTTAGCTCAAAAGAATTCTTATGCCAAAGTCACATGTTCTGCTACCCTTCAAAACACAGACCAATTCTTCGTCCCAGGAAGAGAAGCATGTAGAGGAGGTAAAGTTTTAAAGTGTGTTTAGTGGTACAGGGCAACCAAGAGTCTTTCCTTATCTACACACCATGAATCCTGGTATATAAAGCTTTTCTTTTTTAATTAATATAATCTTATTTTGATCACCTCTAATCCCTATTTTTCAGATAAGGAAAATGGTTCAAAGAGAAACAAAGAGTAAGAATCCTATTGCAC
>NW_007728355.1:128562-129411 GCF_000696425.1 Galeopterus variegatus
CCTATTTTTCAGATAAGGAAAATGGTTCAAAGAGAAACAAAGAGTAAGAATCCTATTGCACTCCAATCCAATTAAATCAGAATTTCTGGTGATAAGACTATCGGAAGTTTTTCAAATTCTCCAAGTAATATCAATAAGCAGCCAATCAAACCAACCAACAAACCCACTTTAGAACAGTGCTGCTGAAAATTTCATGTGCATAGGAACCATCTGGGGAATCTTGTTATGCAAGCCTGAGACCCTCCATTTCTAAAACTCTCTCAGTAAATGCAGCTGGTCTGAGGACATTTTGAGTGTGTCTGACTTTGAGTGTGATTTTCTGCAGATAAATTCAAGTTCTTAGTGTCTTTTGAATATCCTGTATCTGGTCACCCAACAAGAAAGCACAGCATGTGTTAGTTATACTCAATGAGTCCTCATTAAACAGAATAATCCTCTTACTTCATAAATGCATTGGAAGATAACTTTTCTTCTGCTCATGGCCGTCCTATCTTTTCAAAGGCAGCAAAAGCTCATTACAGGACTCTCAAATTCTTGAGAAGACTGCCAACGTTTTATCCTGAATCAGGCAGTTTTTTTCCCTGATAAATGTCTTATCAGAATGTGATTTATTCCTGCACTCTGCAGATGATACCTTCCCTATTTTGTTCCTCATAATTGCAATTACCCATCACTTTCGTACTGATCTTTGACAGCCATCTTTACTTTCTTCTTCTTGCCAAAGATTTGAGTAGTAAATCCAAGGTGCTCTAGTATATGCCTAAGTCATTCTTACTTGAAAGTTGAAGAAAGTGTTAGAATCACAGAATTTTAATGCTGCAAATTATTAGAAAAACTCCCAAATCCACA
>NW_007728355.1:130372-132012 GCF_000696425.1 Galeopterus variegatus
GTATGTCTTCCTTTGAAAAATGTCTATTCAGCTCCTTTGTCCATTTTTTAATAGGATTTTTGTTTTTTGCGTTTTTTACTGTGTAATCACTTAAGTTCCTTGTATATTACGGATATTAATCCCTTGTTGGATGCATAGTTAGCAAAACTTTTCTCCCCCTCTGTAGGTTGTCATTTCACACTGTTGATTTGTTTCCTTTGCTGTGCAGAAGCCTTTTAGTTTAATATAGTCGCATTTGTTTATTTTTTTCTTTTCTCGCCTGTGCTTTCAGGCTCATGTTCATAAAGTCTGTGCCCAGACTAGTCTCTGAAGTGTTTCACCTATATTTTCCCTTAGTAATTTTAGTTTCAGGTCTTATACTTAAGTCACTAACCCATTTTGAGTTTATTTTAGTATATGCGTATACTAAAATAATTTACTAAAACAT
This sequence comes from Galeopterus variegatus, assembly GCF_000696425.1. NCBI lineage: Eukaryota > Metazoa > Chordata > Mammalia > Dermoptera > Cynocephalidae > Galeopterus > Galeopterus variegatus. The sequence goes on from NW_007728355.1 coordinate 130,800, forward strand.
ATTTAGGATATTTTTGCATATTTAGTGACATATTCTGGTTTCCTATAGTTCCTCTTCACAAAGTTGTACCTGTAATACTGACATACTCTTCATACATGTTAACTGTCTTCTCATACTCTTGACTCAAATGAAATGTCATGAGCTTCTTTTCTTATGCATATCAGATTTCTTAATGGTGACATTAAGATTTACCAGAATTCAAGTACATTTTCAAGTTAGTCTCTTTATACAAAAGAATTTTGAAATATTTAAGGGTTTGGTTTGCTAGATTTACATAGCGCTCAGTTCTACTAACACAGCAGATTTCAAGGATATAACTGCAAACAACATGGGTTTAACTCAGCCAGGTTTAGTTTTTTTGGAACAGTGTTGGATTTTTTGACAAAAGAATAAAATGGTTTTTGCTAGTATTTAATATATGGAGACCAGTTCTGTGTGTGGGCAGAGGAAGAGACTTGGCTCGTACTTGGGCATGAGAAACTTAAGAGTCGCTGGAAAATATACGACTAATAAATGCTAGAATGCTTTTAACTCTGTGCCTGTCTCTTCATGGCCAGTGAACTAGGGCCACTGCCATCATTTGGGTTTAGAATCCCAAACCTTGTGTGAGGACAACTGGGCATTAAAAGTAAAGTTGCGGTAACTTCTATAAGGAGCTAAAAGAATCTTATATATTACACAAAACTTTTTTCTAGGACTGTGAAACAAAATTTACACAACAAAACTAACTTAAAAAATAGTAACTCACATTCAAAGCTGTGTATTTCCATTACATGTATGTACAGACATCTCCTGCTTAATGACAGTAACCTGTAAAAATTAAATGTTCTGTGTGAAAATGCTAACAGAATTTGATACACCTCAACCAAAATCCACCCATTTCCTGAAAATACAACTGAAACGCAATAAAACCATCATGATAGAATGTAAGATACCTGAAACATCTTTTTGATGGAAGTCGCTTTGATTGCAGTAGTACCTTCTCTTCCACTGTAATTGTTTTCCCACTAAGGCACTCACATGGCTTCCTTCCCTAGTTTTGGACACATGCTCTACTTTTGGGGGATTTGCATGACCCTAGGCAAAAACAAGGGCTAGACGTGGAAGGCACCGTGAAAACGCGTTCTGAACAAGCACACATTTCTCTTATATAAACATCGGCTGATAAATGTAAGAGGGATAGGTAAGACAGCAAGCCTCCGTGAAGCTTCAA
>NW_007728355.1:132598-135301 GCF_000696425.1 Galeopterus variegatus
CAGGCACTCACATGGCTTCCTTCCCTAGTTTTGGACACATGCTCTACTTTCGGGGGATTTGCATGACCCTAGGCAAAAACAAGGGCTAGACGTGGAAGGCACCATGAAAACGCGTTCTGAACAAGCACACATTTCTCTTAAACATCGGCTGATAAATGTAAGAGGGATAGGTAAGACAGCAAGCCTCCGTGAAGCTTCAACATTGTATCAGCATCCGATTGCTGCCAATTTAGTGGCTTCGAACAATGCGCATTTGTTGTTAAAAACAGACACAAGAATCGCTGGACTGAAATCAAGTTGCCAAGGTACTGGCAAGGCTGATTCCTTTGTGGAGGCTCTAGGGGAGTTCTGTTTCCTTGACTTTTCCAGCTTCCAGTGGCTGCCCACATTCCTCGGCTCACGCCGCCTCCCGTCTCCCTCCATCTTCGAAGCTAGCAGAGTGGCAGCTTGCTTCTTCCATATTCCTGTCTCCCACTGACTCTCCTCCTCTGCCTTCCTCTTCCACTTTTTAAGGTCTTCTTTTCAAGGACCCCTGTTATTGCACTGGTCCCACCCACACAACCCAGAATAATCTTTCAGGCTAACTGATCAGCAATCTTATCCATAACCTTAATTCCCTTTGCCATGTAAGGTAACACATTCACAGCTTCCAAGGATTAGGACATGGACTTCTTTGAGGTGCCATTATTCTGCTTATTATAGGTATTAAAAAGCAAAAGCCTATCTTTTAGGAAAATGGTCAATGGAGAGATTTTCTGCTGGGTATGCCTATAGATAGTTTGTTTTTAAAAACTCAGATGCTTTTCTTAAGTAAAAATGGCTTCTGAATTTCAGTTTATGTTATGAAACCATTGCATGACTGGGAATGTGTATTAAGTAGCAAAGACTAGAACTTTGAAGCTATTATTCATTCTTTCTGTGATATGTACCTAAGTTAGTTTGCTAGAGCTGCCATAACAAAGTATACACACTGGGTGTTTTATACAACAGCCATTTATTCTCTCACAACTCTGGAAAGTGAAAGAAATTAAGGTTTTGGTAGGACTGATTTCTTCTGGCTTGTAAATGGCCACCTTCTCTCTGTGTCTTCACATGGTTTTTCTTGTGTGTGTGTCTGCATCCTAATCCCCACTTGTTATAAGGACACCAGTCATATTAAATTAGGGCCCACTGCAATGACCTCATTTAACCTTAATTACCTCTTTGAAGACCCTATCACCAAATATAGTTACATTCTGAAGTATTCAACATATAAACTGGGGGGGGGAACAATTCATAACAATATCTAACACATTTAATGACTAACTTATAAAAGATTCTACATTAATAGAGAACCATTAGTAAAAACAAAAGAGGGGAGAATGGAATACAACTTGTACACATGTGCTCATTGACAATTACTCTCAGGTAGAATGCTTTTCTACAAAAATGGTGATTTATTTTGCTTTAACATACAATGGTAAATATATTGGGGATCATCAAGTTTTCAAAAAAAATTTGCTGGGTTTACTTTACATATGACAATACTAATACAAGCTCATAAATTCTTCCATTTCAATGAAGGAAAGGGATCCAATTGACACCTGCTAACAGTTTGGCTAAGAATGGACATTAAAATCAGACAATACACTGAAAATATAAAGTACTCTTCTCCAAATGTGTATAAAAATTTTGAGACAAAATCACTGCCTGCTCCACAGGACAGACAATTTGAATTTTAAAAATGCTCCAGACCAGGAATAGTATAACCCTGTGTAACAATACCTATAACACAGTTTAACAATATTCCATCAATGACTTTTGCACTTGAGATTTATTTTTAAATCAGAAAAAAAAAAGAAAAACAGTAGCCAAGGAACCACACAACCAAAAAATGAAAATTATATAAAATATTTCCACCACTATTTAAATGCCAAATTTAATCAAGCAATAGTAAAAAACAAAACGACATAATAATACAACCTTCTGTTTAAAATAACAGCACTGTTCTGCCTCTTTTCCACTGAATTTTACATATGAACAGACTATATATACTGTTTTTTCAGAGAAATGTCCATTTGGTCTGTCACACCAGTCAGGCTCATTCTAGATCATCCTCTCTCTGTCTTTGGAGGATGTGCAACCCCATGCTGTTTTCGTATTTTCAACGTTCTGGGTTAGGTGCAATGTCTCAAGTATAATACATTTCTCCCTTTTCCTTTACACAGTGCAGAGTATATGGGCTTAGGTTATGTAGATTCTCTTTTACTCCAGGTCACTGTCTTTTTCTAAATTCAAGGTGGTATTCAATGGAGTGCAGTAGTTCGGCTTGTCAGACGGTAAGTAGCCTGGCAGACACACACACTTGTAGGAACCTTCGGTGTTGATGCACTTGGCGTTCTTGCAGAGAGACATCCGGTTGTTCAACTCATTGCATTCATTTACATCTGTAAGAAGCCAAACCGTGCAGGTAAATGATCTTGAACATCACTGTGAGGAAACACAACCTACACTTACCTTAGGCACAAGGACATCCAGCCTCAAGCTGCTGCCCCCAGTGAGCTTTCCCACTATCGTGTGTCAAATACATGCAAGACAAAGGCGACTTATTTTTTATTTATTTATTTTTTTGTCTTTTTTACTGACCGTAACGGGATCTCAACCCTCGGTGTCGCGCCTGTACTGGGGACCGGCAACAGGATCGCAACCCTCAGTGTTGCGCCT
>NW_007728355.1:135532-151428 GCF_000696425.1 Galeopterus variegatus
GCACAAGGACATCCAGCCTCAAGCTGCTGCCCCCAGTGAGCTTTCCCACTATCGTGTGTCAAATACATGCAAGACAAAGGTGACTTATTTTTTATTTTTATTTTTTTTGTCTTTTTTACTGACCGTAACGGGATCGCAACCCTCGGTGTCGCACCTGTACTGGGGACCGGCAACAGGATCGCAACCCTCAGTGTTGCGCCTGCACCGCACTCAGCCAGTGAGCGGGAACCGGTCTCCACATGGGATCCGAACCCTCGGCGGGAGTGAGGGGAGTCACCGGGCCGGCCCCAAAGGCGACTTTTTAGATCTCTAGAAGGTAGATTATCAGGGAGGTTCTAGAATTTCTTTCCCTATTATTTAGCACAACATGAACATTTTGCCAGCTTGACATTTTACAGTCAAATCTCAAGAAAGCTGGAGGAACTATTGTACTCTAAATTCCTTCCCATAGGTATAGAAGAACTGCTAGACTTGCAAGGGGAACCAAACATAAGCAGATCTCTCTCTGAGCAGCCTCTTGAAAGCCTTCAGTTCATTCTTAGACTTCTTTCCACATGAGATCCACGTAGGCTTTCACTCACTTGAAACACCTGTAAGAACCTCAATTATCTATTTTGCAGACTCATCACAGATTAAAACTCACAAAACCGAAGTAGGCAACGGGACTACTTCAGGAGGGAGAAGAAAAATAGAAGAAAAACTTTTATTAAAAAAAAAAAAAAAAAGGTCAAGTCAAGGGCCTTTTAGCAAAGAGGCAAATAGGTCCTGAAAGACAACACTGAGTCACACAGAGAAGGTTAAATGCATGTTTACTGTTCTTTTCAGTAAAAGAGGGAGGCCAGTGTGAAAGATAGTTTAAGGAGGAGTTTTATCCTAAATGATACCTATGGAAGTTGTATTTTTTTTCAGGTATTGACACTCCCTTATGCTGTGTCAAGTATTCAGGAAAATCACTACTTATTGTAACAGCTGAAAACTAAATTTTAAAAAGTCAAAGTAATTACCTGGGATATTCTGTCCTTTCCTCCATATTACAATTATATAGATTTTTAGGTGAGATACCAACTCTAAAAATTGGAGTAAAATATACGGAGCACAAAATTTACCACTTTAACCATTTTTAAGTGTATAATAGTCCAGTAGCATTAAGTATATTCACGCTGTATTTAATATATATCTCCAGAACTTTTCTCATTTTCCCCAACTGAAACTCTGCAAATCTATCTTAATTCTACTCAACTAATCAAGATCTGGCCATGGGGGAATCTCAGGAAAAGAATAATTTCCCATAAGATATACATTGTTCTTACCCACACAGGTCATCTTGGCCATATCCAGGTGATACCCATCAAAGCAATCACAGGTGTAACCTTCCTGGACCCTCACACAGCGCCCATTTTCACATCCATTGAGGATACCACACTCCTCAGCCTGTAACTCCTCAAAGCTATTTAAAAAACCTGGGGGGAAAAAGGGCAGGAGCCAAGTTAAATTCTCAACCTTCTCCGCTGTGTTTTAAAACCATATTATTACTAAGGTTATGATTCATGACATATATTTATATATATATATATTTTTAAATATTTCTAAAAAATATTTATATATGTGTGTGTATATATATATATTTTAATATATGTGTGTGTGTGTGTGTGTGTGTGTGTGTGTGTGTATATATATATATATATATATATATATATATATATATATATATATATCTCAGACACCTTAAAGTTAGCATTAGAATTTAAGTTAATATATCTGTACACAACATCAAGCATAAAAATTTTATGTATGAGTCCCACATCTTGAATTCTGATGTTCTATATTAAAATTACATAACATGAGAAAGTATGGTTTTTGTTTTTCCCATTAATTATTAAAAGTATTCATCCAAAATTCAAAATTTCTTGAGTTCTCAGTAGGGCAAATATCAGAAAATCTTTCAGGACGGAACCAATGGAATTCACTCTCAAGAGTTCAGTAGAGTTTGCTAAGAAGACCCATAAGAGTTTGAGGCAGTGCTTTTTCAACTGGAGTTTGAAAGACCAGAGAAAAGCCAGACTGGCCTTGCCATGTGAAGCCTGTTTGTTTCCTCTGGCTTTGGAATAAGACTTACAAAAGGGCTCTCAAGGGATCAAAGGATAAAGGCAGTAAAGGGGACTCAAAACATCCTGATAAATGAGAAAAGTACATGATACTGTGTTTAGAAAACTAAGTCTTTTTTTTAAGGAAACAAAGAAACTCTTTGTTTGGCTCTTTGTATAGTTTAGATATCTTCAAACCAATTCAGAGCTAGTTTTTAGAGTTTTAGTAATATAAAAACAATTTAACCAGTCATCAAAAGTGCTTAGCTCTCTTTCTAGAGAGGCAAGTTGTAAATATAAATCCATGGTGACCCAAACACACTGGTATGTGGCTTCTTATCTCCTGTCCCCTCCCTAACCAAACCACAAATAGCTCAAAAAAAATAAAAATACAGCCAGAGTTCTGCATATCTGGCCTTTGAAGTAATTCTCCAGTGGAACTGCAGGGAGCAGCAAAATATCATTGCTTATACAGGGCCATAAGGTCCAACTCCATGATTTTATTATTTGAGTAACACATCTATGACAGGCCCTTTGGAGAATTTTAAATGAAAAAAAAGTATAGGCCACCAAGAATATGAGCAGCAGATGCCCAAAGCCAGTTTGAGAATTCTGACTTAAGAAAATAGAGTCTTAATTTAGGAAAATATTTTCAAATTCCATATATCATGTCAAAATCATTTAGGTTTTACTGCTAGTAAAATCATTTTTGTAATTATTACAGAAATTAAAGCATGAAATTAAAATTTAAAACTCCCACACACATATCAAGCAGACTCCCCTAAATACTTCTTTGGGACTCTACACTGGTCTGGTCCAAATCTGGCCTGGTACCTATTTTTATAAATAAACACAGCCATACCCATTTGCTGACCTACTGTCTATGGCTGCTTTCGTGATAGGATAGCAGAGTTGAGTAGCTACAACAGAGATCTGCAAAGCCTACAAATTTTATTATCTGGCTCTTTATAGAAAAGGTTTGCCAATCTCTGCTCTAATAAATTCCAGTTTTAGAAATACTGTTCTAACTAATGGTAACAGAGATCGTGAACCATAAAGGTGGTAAGAAACCTCACTCAGTCTCCCCTCCACATCCCTGTTTATTCAACACGATCATTTCTGCAGCAAGGCCAGAAAGCCCTTGCTGTTGGTCAGAAAACTGGCTGGGAAGAGGAGAGCTATTTCTCTGTAACTTGTAAGAAATTTAAAGGCCATTACATAGTCAAAGCGGGAGGTCCTGGAATTGCATCTCAACTTCCCATATTGCTAAATAGGAAATTGATGTGACACCAACATGTTTATTTCTTAACATTTGTAGTGAATTAAAAGAGAGCTTTAAAACAATGTCAGCACTAAAAAGAAGGTACGTAAGCCAGACACTTCAACATTAAAATTCTTGGAATCTGAACTACAGTGCAATAGACACTACCCACATAAGCCATGGGATTGTGTCAGAGTTGCATGTAGACTAAACCTGGTATTTCTGCATAAATGGGGCAAGCTGGGTTTTATTTCAACTTTAACATTTTTTCTATCCTTTTTATTTAAGTAAACATTTTTGGCCTATAACATATACAGTGAAGTGTATAAGCCTTAAGTGTGCAGTCTTATAGCTCTGAGTACATCAGGCCCATTTTAAGAGGTAGTGCATGGTTATGTGCTGTTGATGAAAAGAAATAGTGTGGTTAGTTTATGGTGTTGTGCAGTCTTATAGCTGTGAGTACATCAGGCCCATTTTAAGAGGTAGTGCATGGTTATGTGCTGTTGATGAAAAGAAATAGTGTGGTTAGTTTATGGTGTTAGAAGTCAGGTTCGTGGTTACCCTTAGGAGGGGAGAGGGCACCAGGAACCTTCTGGATGCTGGTGATGCCCTTGACCTGGGTGGGGGTTACAAAGGTGGATTAACAGACTTGTTTTCATGTACATTTTAAAACATTCTTAATTCTGCTAGATGATCAATACACTATATCCTTCAAAAAACAAAAGGAAGGGAGGGAGAGAGAAAGGGAGGGGAAGAGAGAAAAGAGAACGGGAAGGGAAGGAAAACAAAGCACGTTGATTCAGAATTGAAACAGCTCCTAAATCCAACTACAAAGCTGTGGTGCTCCTCAAGAACCAGGTCCCGGCTAGTGAGCTTTCTGCACAAGTGACAGGGCCCAAAGAAAGAAAAAGCTTCATTGTGTTCTGCAATTCAGCAGCGTCTCTAAAGTCCTAACTGCAAACTCCTTGGTCTGCGGGGCTTCCCTATCTTGAGAATTTGGTGCAGCTACAGCCATGAGGAGGGCCTTCTGTAAGATGTGGACGAGGCTTGTGGAATCAGTTTCCTTTTTCCCATTCGTGATGTAAGACAACCTGCTATCCACTAATATTTCATTCTGGACTGCCCCAGTTTTCAGACTTCAAACCTCTGTTCTGTATTTGAAAGCTCTGAGTTCCCCACACAAACACACATGAGCTGTGTGTTTTGTACGTTTCCTCACGTGGCATTTTCTTCCTAAGAGTGAACACGATTTGCACAGACATACTCTCACCTCCCTCTCGAAAGCTCTGCTCATGAATCCAGAGCACACATCATTTCTTACTGAATAAATCCCCTCATGAGTGTTTTCTAATAATTCATTTCTGATCAAGAAAGCAATTTTCTTTTTAACCTCCCACTCTAAGACACGTGTGAAGATCAACTTGGTGTAGTTAATATTTGTCACTTCCTTGTATGAAAAAAAAGCTACAATACAACCAGTCTCTCAAGGAAATCCCAGCCCTCAAACTAGACAACTTGAAGTAAAAAGAAACGACTTTGTTATAAAAGATCATTTTCTTTAAGGAAAGTAAACATGACAGTCCCCCCCACCCCCAGCAAGACACGGAACCCAGTGGTTCTCAGACTTGCATGTGCTGGATTACCCGGGGCTTGTAAAATGCAGACAGCTGGGGCCAACCCCTGACTTTCCAGTTAGCAGGTCTGGGGTGGAGCCTGAAAATCTGCATTCCTAACAAGTTCCCAGGGATCACTTTTTGAGAACCAGTCACTGTCTTTTTTGTTTTTGAGGCTTTAATTCATTTTTATAAAATCTGAGCTGGCTGAGCTTCAGGGTACAGCAACAGCTCAGGGAAGGCCACTGAGTCATCTTGAACCACAGTTTGTTTCAAAGTAACAGAACACTTTTGCTTACGATCCTGAATGAAGTAGGGATCGGCTTCTGGGGCGTACTGTTCACTAAAGTCGACCAAGGCATCCCGTCCGTATGGCCGCCGGCGTCCGGTCACGGGGATGTTACACAGCTGGGCATAGTCATCTAAGAGGGAAAGGACAGGCAGAGTGAGCCCCATCAGTGCTGGCTCACACCTCGCCGCACCCCCTGCCACTCACAGCAACAGGGACTCACTGTCCCACGCGTGCCTCTGTCTCCCACACACGCCCAGATGGGAACGTGTCTGACTGTTTATGGGACTCTCTGCGCCCACAGGCAATGGATGCTGTAGAGCATAATTAAGGTTCTAAATTGAAGACCATGAACAGTAAAAAAAATGAGACAATGAGCCACCTGAAAGGGGTTTAGGCCCTTCAGAAGAACGGCTTTCCCTGTCAGGTGCTCTTATCAAAAACGTTAGGAATGAAGTAGTCGTTCTTACAGACACTTTTTCACTCAATAGAGACAGGAAAAATGTATGTCTGGTGTCCAAAAAGGAGACAAGACCAAGTGAAGATGCTGCTTGTTACCCTGCCTGGATTTAGTAGCCATTATTATAACTCCATCCTAAGACTACGATAACTCTATAGTCCTTATGAACAGCACTACAGCAGCGGTGACGATGACAATCATAATAATTACAATAACACACACAGCAGTGGCAGCAGTAATAACAGCTAATGGTCGTATAACGCTTGCTCGGTGCCAGGCATTGTTCTAAGCACTTAATACAACTCTATAGTCCTTATGAACAGCACTACAGCAGCGGTGACGATGACAATCATAATAATTACGATAACACACACAGCAGTGGCAGCAGTAATAACAGCTAATGGTCGTATAACGCTTGCTCGGTGCCAGGCATTGTTCTAAGCACTTAATACAAGGGTACTTCAGAAAGTTCGTGGAAAAACAGAATTGAAAGAAAAAATATTTCCATGAACTTTTTGAAGTACCCTCATACACATTAATTCACTTAAATACTCACACCACCCTACGGAGAGGTTCTATTATCCTCTCCATGTTACCAATGAGGAAACAAAAGCACAGAGAGGTTAAATGACAACTGGTATGTGGCAGCGCCAGATGGGAGGTCAATGAAGCTCCAGAGGGCATGCTTGTCACAGCCGGTCTCCCCTGCAATTATCCCAGCTCCTCTGGAACTCCTGTCCTTTCCTTCTCTGCACCCCAGCTAGATTCACCTGCACTTACCACTTCCTCAGGCCATCTTCCCATTCCAAGCTGGGTCAGCCCCATGGCCACCTGACTTCTAACCCGCCCTTTAGTCCTCCTCATAGGCTCCGTCCAGAGCCTGGGATCCTGGTTCCCATGTGTCCTGGGGTTACTGAGCTTTGAATGCAGTTCATGGTCCCAGGCTCCTGCTTACATTTAAGAACAGAGTTACATAGAAGGTCTAGAGAGAAAAGCTGTAGAAATGATAGGTTCATGTTCTGAATGTGTATTACAAGAAATACACTGTCCAAGGATACATCTAGTAGTTGGTGAAAATTTGGGGCTCCCCAGACGTCAACTCTCCCTGTGAGAGGGAGACAGGGCGGCAGGGCCCAGGTAAGGACGAACTCTCTTGGGGCAGTCACACGAGGAAACAGCCACGCTTGGCTGGAGTTTTCCTCTATTTTGTTTCCTCTCATAACATACACAACTAAAGAAAAGCACTCAGGCAACTCTGCAGGCTCTTTCATTCCCCCCCACTTAAATCACTCGAATGAGGGGTCAAAGGTGCGTGAGTGTGTGCAATTGTACACGTGTGCACCCACACACACACACACACCCTATGAAAAGTGCACAAAGGAAGGGTAAGGCCAGAAAAGATCTGGAACCACTGGATAGGGTAGGATTCTGGGTGCCCCTTCCTAAAATTCTCCTTATGTGGAAACATTCCAGGAACAACATCCAGACCCCAGACGTCTCCAGCACGTTTGCATGAAACCACTGTGTGAGAAATATTAATTTCATTAAGGAAATAGCTGAACCTGGAAAAAGATCCTTGACTCAAAAAAAAAAAAAATACAACTTCAAACAGAGAGCACAAATGGTTGTCAGCTCTGCTTAAAGTCTGAAAAAGAAGAATTACAGATTTCCCCGCGAGAGTGAGATCGCTGAAATGTTTACAAGTTTCAAGAGCTGAGGTCATCTTTTCTCATGACTTTTTATATACATTTGTTGTACATCTGAAAGGGAGACCTGTTCCATACTTTATATCCAAGCCACAGTTGTGATCGAGAGTGGATATAAAAGATGAATTAATTCATGTATTTATTTTGTAAAACAAAATCCGCAGACGGCTGAGCACACTCCACTTAGACATCTGTCAGCTGTCAGGGAAACCGCGCTGAGACCTGAGGTTCCAGGGATGTCAAATGACACAGTCAGGGAGGTCTGGCCCTCGATCCTATGCTCTTCCCGAGACCGTGCCTCCTCCACCAAAGAAATGACATGGTCTCAATGCTCCAAGCATGCCTCCCTTCCCCCCCAAATCCAGCAATGCCAAAGGAAGGGGCCCAACGTGAGTGTGAGGAGGGGGAAGCTTCCTAGGAAAGGTGGCACTTGAACTGAAACTAACCAGATGAGTAGGAATTAGGTTACAGGGAGAGATATTTGGACTTAATTTTACTTCTTTTAATTAATTGATTTATTTTAAAGACAGTGAGGCAGAAATTATTTAAGAGGCACAGGGACCACTGCAATGGGGTCTTGCAGTGGGGGAGAGAGACTGGGCTGGGACCCCTGGATTAATTTTAAAAAGAACTTACCCAAAGGCACCAGGAAACGAGGTTGTGTTTGGGGACTACCAAGGGGTTCCTAAAGGCGGCTTCACTCAACCCAGGCTGGTGACGGGCAATGGAGAGGAACGGGGGTGGGGGTGGTGTCTTTGAGACTTGCCGCATCTTCTCTCCCGGCCCTGCCTCCCCCGCCATGCGCTTTTCCTCTTAAGATTCTAGAGCTGACTGTCCTTCGCGGCTTCATGTTCTCTAATACGTTAACACTCCAAGCTTCAAAACAGTTTTGGTCAGTTATCAAAGCATCATTTCTGCATTACATGTCCTCTCTACTGAATGTGAAGATGTGCCACAGTCCCACCATCACTAGGACGTGTGCTTTGAGTTATTTTTCTGGGAGCGTGGATGCGTCCATCCTGATCCATCCATGCCGCCTCTCCCATCGCGCCATCTGCTGTGTTTCTTAGCCAGGGTCAAGGGGGAAGCGAGCCTGAGGTTATGGGAAGGACATGAGCTTTGGAGGCAGAAGCTGGGGCTCACGTCCTGATGGCACCACTTACTTTCCAGCTCAGCAAGTTTGGGCAAGCCTCAGTTTCCACATATGCCACATGGGGATAATTCTGGCTTGTCTAACTTGGTGTTATTGACATACAAAAAATGAGATAATGTTGTGGAACTCCTCATAAATTTTGAAGCACCAAGAAAATGGAGGTTATAATTTGATGGAGTTTGGATGTGTTGTCCCCTCCAAAACTCATGTGGAAATTTGATCCCCCAATGTGGCAGTGCTGGAAACTGAGTCATGGGGGCAGATCCCTCATGAATGGATTAATGCTCTCCCTGGGGGAAGGGAGATTAATGAGTGAGTTCTCGCTCTAATAGTTCCCGTGAGAACTTGTTGCTTAAAAAGACCCTGTCACCTTCGTTCTCTCTCTTGCTTCCTGTTGCCATGTGATCTGCTTGTACCCTCTGGCTGCCACTTTCCACCATGAGTAGAAGCAGCCTGAGGCCCGTGCCAGATGCAGCTGTCCCAGAATCGTAAGCCAAATAAAACTCTTTCCTTTATAAATTACCCAGTCTCACGTATTTCTGTTGTAGCAACACAAAACGGACTAAAACACAATTCTTTCTTGTAGAATCACCAAGTCCCTACTAAACAACTGGAAATAAATGAGGATTTCCAAGGATACTATTAGAATGAGTGACTGATTTCCATCTTAATGTTAATACTGAAGACAGTTATTAATGGGCAAAGATCCATGCAATAAATTAAGAGCAATAAGAGATTAGTCTCCAGTTTTTATATTTGTTTCAAGATTATTTGGAGTTTTTAAATAGATGGAAGAGAAAAAAGTCTTTGAGGTCTTCATCATCTCAAACAACAAGGTACAAAACTGTTGACCGCTTTGGCATATTTAATTACATGTTAGACAGTAATAAAATAGGAACAATAGCACATTTTAACATCAGGTCAACAGAACTCAAAGTATAGGGGAAAAATGGATATCTAAAAATACTTAGAATATGCCTGAACCGATCAGAAATGTCTTGAATAGAGAAGAGGTTTACAGAAGACAGTAGGTTTATGGAAGTGGATTTCACCATCTTTCAGGGGAGCGAAGAGAATATCATAAAATATTCTAATGAGTCTTGGGCAAGGCATCCTCTTCAAGATATTAATATGGCCAAGTTTCTAGAATATGCTGGGCCTCCGAGCACACCAAGCCACAAGCAGAACCTGTTCTAGCTGGGAGGTGTCTGCTCTTGGTTATCTGTAGGGCTGGGTCACCACTGGAAACCAGTTTGGGGATGGCAGTGAATTGTGGTTGGTTGAGGGTATGCAGCCCAAGAATAGCAGATCCCTGAACTACCCCCACAACTTCCCACGAGAATCCATGAAAATCTCTTGGCTACCACTTCAACCGCTTAACACGTGGAGATGAACACGTATTTTCTGTACTTCGAGTATTTTTCTTTCTCCAAAACACCCTTTACTCATGCACATCAACAACAATTAGTCACCTAGTTGTCTGAGGCTTGGTGTAGAGGAACAGTTCTGCTTAGTAGGGCTTGTCCTGGGAGGCATGCCTTGTGAAGCATTACCATTTCTGAGATCCCATATAATGTGTCCATCTGGGATCCAGCCAAACATGAATGTGAAATGAATAGGAAATAGAAATATTCACACCTCAAAGTCCCCAACCCACTGCATTCTCCATATTCCCAAGCTCAAATGCATAGCTCTTGATCAAAACAGATGGAATGGTGTGGGACACCATCACCAAGTGGTCTAAACAAGACCTAGGTCATTGATCACACTAACTTCCCTGGCATGGCAGAGTCATATGACAGGTGGTGCTGCCTTTTCATTTTTAAACTGTAAAAAAAAGTTTAAAAATTACCCCCTGGAACCAGTGCATCTGAGCCCCTGCTGTCAGCAGCAATGGGAAGGACATTACTGCATCCTGGCAGGAAATCTCCATTTTGATGACAGACATATGTGCAGGGCTGGTCTGGACAGTCACATGTCACCAAGCCACTGTGGCATATGAGGAAACTGGGAGGTGAAGTTTTAGTTCTGACTGAGGCACATGAAATTCAGCTGATTTTAGAAATGATGAAAAAATTGCACTTTGTTCTCCACACATCAGGGCTAAAAATTCAGTGCCCTAAAGTCTGAACTGCATAATATTTTTTTTTTTTTTTTTTGTCTTTTTCCGTGTCCGGCAACGGATCGCAAACCTCAGTGTTGCCCCCGTACCGGACCGGGACCAGCAACGGGATTGCAACCCTTGGTGTTGCTCCCGCGCCTCGCTCAGCCAGTGAGCGGGAACCGGTCTGTATGTGGGATCCGAACCCTCGGGCGGGAGCGCCGCCGCGCTTCCCAAGCGGCGCACTATCCAGTGCGCCACCGGGCCGGCCCTGAACTGCATAATATTTAAATATGAGAAACACGGACGAATTCTCAATGCATTAAGAAAAATGGGTCATATTTTAGTCAAATTTGTAGACCAGGTGCTTTTCTTACAGGTTTAAATGTGGATTATTAATTGATGATGGTGTTTGGAAAATACACGCACAAGTAGGAAATGGAGGAGAGATGGGGAGGACAGAGTGGTGTTTACCCCAGTGCCTGCTGAGCTAGCATTATCATAGGCACTTTTCTATAACTGGAATTAGCAAAAGCTATAAATTTAGGAAAATGATGATCATTTATGGAGCATTTCATCCTGTACTGGTCAAGGAAGATGAAGGAGAGTCCTCGATTGGTATTGCCACAACATGCTGGAACTGGACGTTTATTTGGGTGTCTGTCCACTCTGCTCTTTCTCTGAGAGTGAACTTTTACCCACAGTCCCTGCTTCCCTGAAATTAAAACGTGCAGAGCTGTGACAGAGAATTGGGTACACTAAAAAGAGAAAGGACCCAGAGTCAGAAGACTTGGTAGAGTTCTAGGCCTTGTTTCTCCACGTCCTAGGGCCTTGGTCTGGACATGTCTCTTTGAGCTTTGGTTTCTCCATGTGTTGAACAGGATTATGTATTCTTTACTTCAGTTGTATTTAAAAAAATCCATCCACTGTTTCATTCCGTGACTGGTTGATTCACTCCTTTGTACTAGAAGAGGCTGAGAATATTACGAACAGGATGGGTTTTGGGAGCGAGGATGGATATCACGATATATACTGGAGCACGGCCACAGCTTCTCAGGACCACAGAAGTAATGACCAAAGTCAGCCTGGCAGAGCTGGGGGGAGCAGGGAGCTCCACTTGGAGGTGAGCGTCCACAGCAAGGAGGTCAACCAAGTGAAGAGGAGGAACAAAGGTAACTCACAGAGAGTCACAGGTATAAATAACAGATAAGAAAGCACTAGAAGAATTACAGTACCACGTAGTGTTGGCTACTGTAGATCCTTGGTACAAAGCAACTGGAAACAGGAAAGTTAGCTGACATACACTATTCGACTTCTATGTGCCAGGCACTAAGTGCTTTTGCATACACTGTTTCATTTAAATCTCAGAACAACCCTATGAAATAATTGTAATTAGTTCCTTTTGTTTCCAATAAGAAAACTAAGGTTTATAGCATAACTTGCCCAAGGTCTGTTGAGGGATTTGAACCTAAAATAGTCTATCTGCCAAACTACGTTCTTTCTATTCCACAGCTGCCCTTCTGAAATCCTGAGAAAAAATTATTAAATACACTCCCTAGACCTTAAGCATCAGGTAAGTACTTAGTTCAGCAATAAGCATTTGTGACTCCAATTCCAGAGAGAGTAATAACCCTGAAGGCTGATGAGCTCAGCTCCACCAGGGTCAGCTCTATCATTAGCAGGATTTATGTTTATTGAATTTGCTCGATTTATTAGGTGAAAGAGATCAAATTGCTTAATGTTCAATTAAACTGTACTTGTCGAGGACAGGGAAGTAATGAAGTCCAAAGTCTTGGCAGGGTTTATATTCTGTGGGACTCCTGTGAATGTTAATACTTTAAGGAAACTCATGAGCCATAGACCAATCACGTTCTCCCCACCCCCAAGCGTCACATAACATTACCCTTCTAAGGCAGTCCCAGTGTTTTTCATCAGATTGCTATTTATTTAGCCAGACTAACTGAAGAAAGAGATTTGCTGGGTGCACATGCCAAAAAATGAAGGCTCCCTTTCCATTCTAAAACAGGAATTCAAAAATTTATACTCTTGTAATAGTATTAAATTATGCCACACACGAAAACCTTAAAATAATGATTGATAACTTAGAATTTCTTATTAAGGACTGCATGAAAGATTTTCCCCATTTTTAAGTATCCAGGACATTAGAAATACATCATTAAGTCTTACATTCAGGCAATCTCAGAAGAAATTAGGAATAAAGTAACCTCTAATATTTGATAAGAGACAAGACTGAACAATACAATAAATAGAAAGGCAAACAGGAGGAAAGTTCAACATGTGAATTTTCCAAACTGATCTACCTCATATTTTTTCGACTGCAAGGACAGACGAACCATTTCATTTCCCCTTTCATGATCTTTGAATACCACTCTGAAGTGACAATCTGAGAAGTCAAGTAGGGAAAAATAAATATTATGTATAAGGAGTACACTTTGTTATCTTTTTTCATTTTTTTCATTAACCAACTAAGAATTATTTAAAAACAGGAGCTAAGCATGTGCTTGAGAATAAAGGGGAGGGTGCATCACATAGTGAAGGTACCAAATGTCACTTCAGAATGTTAATTTAATGTTATATGAATTTCACCTCAACTAAAAATAAAGTCAGCAGAAATTAAAAATACAGGGGAAAATAGTTTTTTTGTGTTTTTTTTTAAAATCTATATAAGTCTGGAATTCATCTCACCTTCCTATTTTTAACTGGTAAAATGAGGAAACAAGACTAGATGATCTCTCAGGCTCTTCTAGCTTATATATTCTATGATTCTAAACAGCAAACATTCTTACTATTAGACTGCAAAACTCTTGGGAAGACAATTTATTGAAACTTGTAGCTGTAATATGAGGTAGTCACCACTAGATGGCACTGTTACCCGCAGGTGGTGCCCACCTGAATGTTTTCAGAATGACTGAGAAACATGGAATGTAACAAACCGTAAACGTGAACAGTCTAACCTTCCCATGTATTTTTTTGCTGAGAAAACTGAGGATCAGAGAAATTTAATGATATTCCAACGGTCAAGTCAGGATAAATTCTCAAAGTTTTCTTTTACTAAAAATAATTATTAAAATAAAGAAAATTGTGTTTTAAAATGTTTTAACCTCGATTATTTTGTTAAAGGTTTTACAGAAGAGAAAGCAGTTCTAATATTTGTTGAAAACTCTACAGATCAATATTCAGAAGTACAGATCGCAAGGTTCTAAAATAACAAAGATATACTTCTGTTTCCATTATCATCATTTGAAGAGCAAGTTCTAGGATAATTAATGCAATATTAAAATAACACTAAACCCTGTCAATATGATTATGAAAATGTATTCCATTCAAATATAAGAAATAAACTATCACTACAAAGCAAAAAAACGAACTATTTTGAGATCCCTGGTTCTGTTTTATGATTTCTTCATATGTTGCTATTCACCTTAATCTGAGAAATCTCTCTTCTTACCTTCCCCTTGGATCTGCTCAAAATCAGGTATGTCCTAGTAGCTCTTACTTCTGACATTGATTTCTCCAGCTATCCTTGCTCAGGGCTCATCGATTACCATGAGAAGGAATTTTCTAGGGTTCAGCAGTACACACCCAGCACAACCGCACAACCGTGCACAACAGCTCTGCCTGCCACCAAGACCTGAAGCTCAGAAGGAAGGATGAAGAAGGCTTCATTGTGTCAGGAAGCCTCCCAATGAGCTAATCTTTTGTAATTTGCTCCTTTCGTAAGGTATTGGCTACTCATGCTGAGCAAAACAGTGACCTTCCTAGCTTCTGCTCCCTGCAGATAAGTGTAAACACAAGAACCTGATTGCCGTCTAAGCACTTTCTAGATGTTTTTCTCCCAGTCATAAGGGATATGATCAGTCCGCTGCATGAAGGGAGGGTGGATAAACTTCCCCTCACCCCTCCTCTGCCAGGCCTGCCTGCTGTGGCCATGAAGTCAGCATTACAAAGGCATGGGCAGCCAGCAGCTTTGTTCTAGCCACAGCTCCTCTTGGAGAGCTAGCTTCCCTATAGCTATCTCCCTTATGCATAAGCTCCCCTCTCTTTAAATAAAGCATTGTTCAGTTTACTGCTGGGTGCACAGTTCATTTCTATGACTTTGAGACCCAAGAACCTGGTCCAGTAACACTTTGAGAGTCACTGTAATGGAAGATACTGATTATAAAAATAGTATACATGAGAAACACTTGGGCCCCCTCTTAACATGGAAACAATAAGAATGTGCTCTTTATCTCATGTATGGCTGTGTAGCTCATACTGTTAGTATGCAGATCCCACAACCAGGTTCTAATTCTGTAATTTGATAACTAACTGAATCAGAGCCCTGAATTCTCTACCCAGTAACCTCAGCTGGCCTAAGATGTAATTCTGCTACAGAAATAACAAAGTTACACTTAAAATAGTAACACTTTTCTGTTAAAAGGTTTAAAGGTTCTTTTTGTTGTTGTTATTGTTCATATCTAAAACATTAAGAGAATCTTATAATAGAGAATTTGACAGATAGGGCCTTGTGACTTTAATTTGAAATAGAATTGATTTTACATTTATAATTTTAATTAGAATGAGAATTAAGAGAATTTGATTAGGTTGGTAAACAGTATTAAGCTTATTAGGGAATTCAATTTTTCCATTTTAAATTTGATTTATTAGATTTATATAAACTGTTTATTTAAGAAGAAAATACTTATTAGAATTGTGGGCTGTCTTTTCTGTTATATAAAGTGCCTGAGAGAAAATCAAATGCATAAAATTTATAAATAGAGACCAAAATGTTTAAAAAATTTAACAGAATTTCTATACAGAAACAAGTTTAATCCAGTCCTTGAGACACATAAACAATCAAAAACTAAAAATTGATCTTATTTTATGGAAATTTACTGGACTTATATATTGAATAACGAAATATTAAAGTTGAACTTAGGGCCGGCCCAGTGGCGCACTAGAGAGTGCGCCGCTTGGGAGTGCGGCAGCGCTCCCGCCGAGGGTTCGGATCCCATGTGGAGACCAGTTCCCACTCACTGGCTGAGCACGGTGCGGGTGCAACACTGAGGGTTGCGATCCCGTTACCGGTCAGTAAAAAAAGACAAAAAGGGAAAAAAAAAAATAAATAAAGTTGAACTTAAATTCTTAGAAAAATCTAGTTTTTAACATTTACAAATTGAAGACATTGAATGTTTATTTATTTATTTATTTATTTATTTTTTGTCTTTT
>NW_007728355.1:151899-164766 GCF_000696425.1 Galeopterus variegatus
AGGGTTCGGATCCCATGTGGAGACCAGTTCCCGCTCACTGGCTGAGCGCGGTGCAGGCGCAACACCAAGGGTTGCGGTCCCGTTGCCAGTCCCCGGTGCGGGCTCAACGCCGAGGGTTGCGATCCCGTTACCGGTCAGTAAAAAAAAAGACAAAAAGGAAAAAACAAACAAACAAACAAACAATTCTCTTCACAAAGCCAATTCCAGAATGACAGAAGAAGCATCTATGCTACAATAATAGTAGGGGACCTGAACACACCTCTCTCAGCACTGGACATATCATCTAGCCAACAAATCAACAGAATAAAGAAATCTAGGGGCATCAGAGGTGGTTATCAGAGTGGGATGGGGAGAGATTTAATAACAGGCATAAAGTATTAGTATGACTTGTAATAATGTATATGCTAACAATACTGATTTGATCAACGTACATCAATGCTGAACCCCAAAAATATGTATAAATTGATTCAATAATTAGTATGACTTGTAATAATGTATATGCTAACAATACTGATTTGATCAACGTACATCAATGTTGAACCCCAAAAATATGTATAATTGATTGATTCAATTGAACCCCAAAAATATGTATAATTGATTGATTCAATAAAAAAAAATAAGAAAAAAGAAAACCCAACAATTAAATCATCTTTTTCATGCACAAACTCTCCCTTAGACATCATAACTTACACAGGCAGTTTAGGAGCTTGGCTGGACAAAGGGCAAGCTTCTCTGCAAGTCCACAGGGGTGTTCAGGTCTGTGCTAGTTCCTGAACACCCCTTCTCCCTCACTGTCATTGATTCTTGCCTCCTTTCAAAGAGACTTCTAACATTGCATAATAAGGCAGCAGTGTGGAATAAGCATTTGCTCAACTCATTTCCTGAAACAGGATTTGATTTATAGTAACTGCCAATACCTATGTCATATTTACTATATATCAAGCAACTCTATGCATTATCCATTTAACCCTTGAAGGACCCTGAGGCAGGTGATACTGCTATTTCACAAATGAGGAAACTAACACAACGATCACCTTACATCAAAGAGCTGTAAGTGCACAATTCATTACTGAATTTTATTTTGCAACAATTCTTTTATGGTAAGAAAAGTATTTTCACCCTTCCTTTGAGGGAGAAGAGAAAGCTTTCTAAATAAATTTTAAAAAAATCTTTTCAATGAAGAACAATAGAAATTGCTTACTGGTCATTCCACATGGCATGCAATTCAATCTAGTTCCATAGATGCCAAGAAGTCAGTTCCAAAGAACTGGACCACGTACCTGTTGAGAATACACTCAATGTGCATGCACTGTATGCATTTTGTGTGCAGGCATGGTAGGTACTCAATTTAGGAGGACTTTTATATCTTTCAGTTTGATTTTAACTTTCCATTACAATTGATTAACAGATACTCTCTCTTTAATCATAATGCTCAGGATCTATGATCGAAAGGATAAATACTTTTGTACTCAGAGACTATTAATTTTCACAGTCTCACAAAGAGGTCTCAGCTTTGGATAAAGAAGATCGAAGTAACTTGTCCAGTGCAATTGACAGATGCAGTGCCAAAAGCAGAACGAGCTCCCTGGATTGCCTAAACCAAAGGCGGTGACCACTCACTATGTCTCACATGTAGATGTTCCAAAGTTATTATTAACATTCTTTGGAAACATAGTTCTTGGAAAAGACTTTAAACCGTGACTGCTGAAAGGCATTTTGCAACTATTGCCCAGTTACAATATTTTTTCAAGTTTAGTCTGTGAGTCAAATCCCTGTCTTCCTTCACACCTCCAAGGGTATTATGAAACTTCTTAAACTGAGTTCTTTGGGAACATGTAAGAGCCATGCATGAATATGGAAGAAATCACTAGCTTACTTGTTTTAAGACAGATTCTAAATTCTTTTACTTTTGCAAGACTATATAAAAAAATAGGAGTAGATTAGCTATTAGAAAGTATTCAAACACTTGTGTCACAGCAAATAATGAATTTATTAAATAAGGATACCATTTGCTCCTTTAAATGACATTAATATTTGTGAATAAAATATTTTAATTCTAATTCTGAATTTCATTTGCATTAAGTACAAACTATACATCTGTTCCAAAAATTTTTGCCTGGTACATCATTGGTGTTCAGTAAATAATAAAGAAAAGAATATGTAAATAACTTAACTAAAACTGAAAACAGGTAAACTATAAATAATTTAGATTTCATTTCAGATCATTTAATTATCTCTTCTTGCAAACCACAAGATGTACATAATTCATATACAGTAATAATTATTCTTAACACTATAAAAAGTATGCATAACCCTTACAAATACCTTCCATTCCCCTATAGTATGTATAATCTACCTAAACTGAAGGAAGTTAGATAATACTGACACCCATTTATTCAACAGATCCTCACTAAGTATCTATTCACAGCATGCTTTTGTGGTTTTGTTCTTTTACTCAACAGACATTAAACAAAATCCATTTGTTCTTTTATTATTCATTCATTCAACACGTACGTGGGGATACAGTGATGAACAAATCCCACCCTCACAGAGTTTAAATCCCAGTTAGACTTTTCTCTGAATTTATATGATGAGGAATCCAAGGTGCTGAGAGCCATTAACTCAAGGCAGCACACGAATCAGGAGCAACTTGAGAGTGGGAGCCACGTCTTTTGACTTCGTATCTAGAGCTCATGATTCCTCTTTCTCTGTACCATTTTAGCTTCCACTTGGCAATTAAAAAGCTATTTATTTTGAATAAGATACCCATGTATGTGTTAAAAAAGAATTTAAACAGTAAAAAGGGGATAGATACATAGATAGTTCTCAACCTAGCTAGATATGTTCCCTTCAATGTGTGATATGCTCCCTTTTTATGCGTGATAGTTTCCTAAACATGTTGTTCTACGCCTTGTTTAGAAATATGGATTAGACATCATTCTATATTAGTATCTACAGATATGCCTCAGTCTTTAAATGGCTGTGTAGTATTTTCCACGGTAGGGATGCACCATAACTTATCGACCAATTCCCTATTGATAGAATTAAGTCCGATTTTTCTTGTTATGCTGTAAGGATTATATTTTTCTTTCTGGCTTTCAAGTACAAGGATATACATAGGACAAATTCCCAGAACTAGAATTTTTGCATCAGATGTATATGTATATCTGTCTCTTCAAACTGCTCTCCTAGCAAAACTGAAAGGGCCCATGCCTCTATATTTTGATCCATATTAGTCTTATTAAACTTTGTAACATTTTCCAATTTCTTTTATGGCACTTCAGCTTTTTTTTGGGGGGGGGGGTTACATTTTTCTTAAACTACTCTCACCAATTAGTCTTATTAAACTTTGTAACATTTTCCAATTTCTTTTATGGCACTTCAGCTTTTTTTTTTTGGGGGGGGGGTTACATTTTTCTTAAACTACTCTCACCATTTTACACCTGAACTCTATCATCAATATACTTCGGAGGTTAAAATATCTGTGTTGCAGTACATGATATCACCAATAGATGGCACTCTCCCAACACACTAGTTGTCCCATCAAGAAAATTCCTGAATTTTAAAGTTTAAGATCAAGACTTTAAGTCTTTATGTTCAATTTACTTACGATTAAGTCTAATTATTTTAACAACTTATCAATGGTCTAGTTATTTTAACAATATAACCACAGACACAGATTCCTCAGTACTCTAGATTCCAGTGTTCAAATGTGTCTAATTTTCTTTAGTTTGCAGATCAATAGCTTTCTGTTTTCATGAGATAACAGCACAACCTAAATATCTTGTAATTTATAGGTACTTTTCCAGATAATTTGAATATATATTTTTAAGAATAGCAATAAGTATAAACATTAAAAACTCATTTTATATTAAGTGCCAGTAATCACCAACAGTTTTATTAACCGAGAATTATTGACTTGCTTTAATTCATTAGTTCATTGAATATATATTGTTATTTATTATGCCCACCAATGTGTCTCCCCAGATGTGATGACACACTGAATCTAATCTTGCTATACTCACTGTTAGCTCTAAAACTGTAGTTTTTCTCTTAGCACAACAATGCATGAGAAAATTTTAAAATCTCACTTTTAATTCTTTACTTTGTTATTACTTTTATATTTTAAGGGATACTATTTATTTAAGATCTGCTTTGAGATATTGAGGAGAAAGGGACTTGAGTAACACTGAAGTGGTTAGAATACAGATGCTGGAGCCAGGATGCCTGAATTTGGATCTGCCACTTACCAGTATGACTGTGCCGGTAACTTTCTGTGCCTGAGATCTTCTTCCAGAAAAAAGAGCTAACTGTACACCTAGCATGGCTCAGAGACTTAAATATCTTAATACATGAAAAGCATTTTGAACAGTGCCTGACACTGTGCTATATTTATGTCATTTTTTCATTATAACTGAGACCCAGAAAAACCAAGCAACAAAAAATTCATATTCCAATGAACTCCATATCCACCAAAGATCTCAAAGCTCTGACAACTCTGATTTCCTTTTAGCATGGCACTAAAAATTCCCCGAAAGATCAAACAATGACCACCCTCTCTCATTTGTGATATGGATACAGTGGCTTGTTTTCCTGACTTGGTTTTCCAAACAGCTTCGTCTCTCAGAGGCTGGCATGAAAAGAGCTCAGATTGGAGGGTCCTCCCGAAGCGGGTCAGCCACCAAATCCATTTTAAGATGTGGGCAGGATCAGAGAGTACTGTATGTAAAGGCGAAGGAGAGGAAGAGGAAGCAGGAGTGGGAATAGGGCAGAAGAGGCCTCCAGAGGTCTAGAATGGGGGAGGCCGTCGGTCCACGACCCTTTTGACAAACTGCTGTCACATCAGCAGTGATGTCACCACTAATCTAGAACTTTCTCCTAATTTAGCTTGACTTTTGACCTCTCAGGCTTTGGCTGAGGACTGAAATGGGATCCTAAGCAGCCCCAGAAATGTACTGAATTAGACAATTATGCAATTCTCCCCATGGAAAGCTACCCTGACACAATCCATCACCCTCCACTCATTTCCCCTGTATGTGGTACCAATCCACAAGATGCCATCTAATTTCAGAGAACGCTCCTACCTCCTACACCTACCAGCATTCTCGGATGCAGTTGCTGTTTTAGCAAGAATTAGTGCCCATGACCTACTGGATCAGAAGTGTGAAAGCTTGCTCCAGAGCCAAATCTTTACTTTACACTGCACTTTAATGCTTGAAGCTGATGACAAGTGGTGCAATTTATTCCTCAAATTCATCCAGCACTGTTTCCATCAGTAACTAATTGTTCCCCAAAGCAGCGCTGCACTCCTAGGGAAACTGGCGGGCTCAGTGTCTGACAGTCTGGGATTAGTCCAATGCTTAGATTGACCTTTACACTGCACTTTAATGCTTGAAGCTGATGACAAGTGGTGCAATTTATTCCTCAAATTCGTCCAGCACTGTTTCCATCAGTAACTAATTGTTCCCCAAAGCAGCGCTGCACTCCTAGGGAAACTGGCGGGCTCAGTGTCTGACAGGCTGGGATTAGTCCAATGCTTAGATTGACAAATAGACAATGTAGTCCTTCTCAACTATCAAGATATCCAGGAACAGCATATTTAAAAGGTTCAATGGCAGAAATCATGAGCAATACTAGCTTTAAAACTCACACGTTCTTTGCTTCCTCTTTGAAGAATTAATGACTACTAACATTAAAGTAGATTTTAATAAAATAAAGTCAGATACTATAGATGTCTCTAGAGCCTTGCCAGTGCAGTTTGAGGACCAGCAGCAGGGGTATCACTTTGGTGTTTGTTAGAAATGCAGAATTCTGCCCTCCATCCCCATCCCCTACAACCTAGGAACCAGAATCTGTTTTTTCATAAGATCCCAGGTAATTCACATACCCATTAATGTTTATGAAGTAGTGGTCTAGAACAGAAATTTTTATATTGATAGCTATTATTTCTACACCTGTCTATCCTGAATTTGTATTCAGATGCTATTAGGTAATTGTATATTTTATAAGATGCTTGGATTTTAGTTACATTTGAAAATGCATTTCATTTGAGACACCTAGCAGGAGTAAATATAGCTATTAGCATCTTCTGAAAGCCTACCATGTGTTAAGCACTATTTTAAGTGTTCATATACTAACTTATTTAATTTTCACAACAACCCTGTGAGATAGGCGATATCTTTTCACATGAGGAAACTGAGGCACAGAGAGACAACAAAACAAAGTCATGGAGATAAGAAGCTGCCAAAAACAGGATTCAAAGGCAGGCAAGCTGGTTCCAGAGCCCATGTGCTAACTCCTATGTTCTGGTTCCTCTTAGTTACTATATTCCAGCACAAAGGTACTCAACAGGAGATGGTGTAGTGCAGGTATGACTAAAAGATCAGGTACTTCTCAAGGGAATGACAGCTAGTCACAGGACCTCTGGAAATATAGTTTAACACCACCATGTTCTTCTCTATGGATTCAGAATAGATGATCCCTAAGTCTAGTTCTAGACCCATAATTTTGGTGGTATATAAGAAATGCTCTTTCTGGAGTGCCTAACTAATTCCTATACTCCAATTGATCTTAGAACAGTGGTTTTTAACATGTGTTTCCTGGAACCCTGGGTCCTTCAAGAGCCTAAATAGTTCTCCGCCATCAGTCCCTCCCAGTATCTTTGATATTAATGAATTTATAAACTGGAGGTTAAAAGAGCAATTCAGTTCACAAAAGACTACCATTGTTTAAAAAAAAAGATTGAAAATCACTGATTTGAGGATTTGGCTAGCAATGATGCTAATCTTTTTTTTGTTGTTGTTAAATTTGGCATGTGGTACCATTTTCCCCTCATATCTTGTCCTCTCCTAAAAATATAATATAGTATATATTTTGTCACATGTATTTGTTCAAATTTACACTTAAAAATGTTTCCTAAAATCTGCTGAAAATAATTGATGCAATATTCTAAAATGTATATTTTTAGAATAGATTTCATATTCAAAATAGAATTCATATTTAGAATATTGGTACGTTATTTTAAAATTCATTTCTCATAGCAAAAGACTTGAATACATTTTTAAAAACCTAGTCAATTAAATTTGGTTGTGAAAAGCACTGGCTTATCAGATTCACAGGCAGGGAATATTTAATATCACAGGATCAGGTTAGGAACAGAATAAAATATAAATACATGCAGAGCCTTTCATAAAGGAGTTTTTCATAACTACAACCATAACCCAAACGTCAGGGATATTAAAGAATATGAAGAAAACACCTACGCACAAATAAGAGGACATGCAGAGCCTTTCATAAAGGAGTTTTTCATAACTACAACCATAACCCAAACGTCAGGGATGTAAAAGAATATGAAGAAAACACCTACGCACAAATAAGAGGAAGTGTCCAACAAAGGATATGATAAACAAATTCACTGACAAAGAAATACAAAACACCTCTAACATGGAAAAGATGCTCAAACTCCATAGAAATAAGGGAGATGCATATAAAATTCCCTCTCGCCCATCTGATAAAAGTTATTTTAAAGATAAAATATCCGAAGGTAAAAGGGAATGAAGAAATGGGCATTTTGAACACTGTCAATGTGAGTGTAAATTTTTATTTTCAGGGAGTAATATAGTAAATTTAAAGTATACACCCTTCTCGACCTCATATTTTTACTTGTAGGAATTTTCTTACTGAGGTACTCTTGTAGGTACGTACATTGAGGTTCATTGAAGTGTCATTTATAATAGTAAAATCAGGACTGGGTGGGATGGGGCAGGGGAGGTTGGGGGAGAGACAACCTGGATGCCCAGCACTACAGGTGGCTAAATAAACCATGG
Organism: Galeopterus variegatus; assembly: GCF_000696425.1. Lineage (NCBI taxonomy): Eukaryota > Metazoa > Chordata > Mammalia > Dermoptera > Cynocephalidae > Galeopterus > Galeopterus variegatus. The sequence continues at coordinate 159,726 of NW_007728355.1, forward strand.
CACATCCATCAAACAGATTCTGTGCAGCCATGTAAAGGCTGCCATCTTTCACCCATTCCAAGATACCAAGCATTATAAAATGCATCCTGATATAACAGAGTTACAATGTGAAAAACATGGCTGGTGGCCACTGTTAGATGTCATCAATTGTCAGACAACCCCAATTTCAGAGATGCTGAAGTGCAAAGTGAAAACAGTGTGCCTTGAACTGACGATACAGACTTCAGTTTTAAATATTCTCTTAAATGTAAATAATATAACTAACTCATATAAACATATAATAATAGTTAATGTGTAGGAAAAAGACTAGGATGATAAAAACCCAACTGTCAGCTGTGAATGTCTTTAAGGAGCAAAATTCAACTGTGATGCAGTAAGTAGGTAGAAGGGGACACAATATCTGTGATTATCTTAATTCTTTAGAGAATGTATATATTGTGTTTGAAAAAAATAAGCAATAAAAAACACTGCATAAGCAAAAAAAGGTTGAGTGGTAGAGCCTTGGCAGAGGATGACTCGAGCCTGCTTACTGAGTTTTCACATTCCTCTCCCTGTCTCATCTGCCTCCAGGGCCTGAGACAACAGTCATGCTAATAATCATACCCTGGTCTACCCACATCCTCCCAGTCCTCAACAACCCAACCAGATAGAAGCAGATCCGTCTTACAGTGAGCTGCACAGGGCAAGGCCATTTTCCGCTGTCAGGCAGCTGCTGCGGGCAGGGCTGGATTCCAGACTCAGCCCGCCTGGCCCCAGAACCCACTTTCTTTCCAGTTCCGGGCTGCTATCACTGCCATCTACTGCTTTATGCATCTGCTCTTTAACCTTTGCTATTCATTTTCTTTTCATGGCATTTTAAATGATTTTCTTTCTCATGCTACATTGGTTTTAAGTTATTTCTAAGCCGGAAAGCTAATTCATTTAATAGCTTGAAAGAAACATTCTGAGTTAATAAAAAATTAATACACTTCCCCTTTTCAAGGAAGGTCCCCTCTTGACCATTCTAAGAATATATTTATTATAAGCTCCTTCACTTTATTTCCGCACATGATTTTTCTAGCACAAGTCAATTTTATAAAATGATATATCCAACACTTGCGAGTGCTGTCCTTTAATGAAAAGTAGCTACGACGTAAGAAGAGAAATAAGCCATCAGTGCACAACCCAATAGTCATCCAACAGCCCCACTGGGAAGGCTGGAGTCAGCACTGTCCAGTCTTCCTCCAACACTAGGAGAGGGGACCGGACCACAGGCTGAGCCTGCCTCATTTTTCCAGTTTGACCAAAGGTTTAACCCCAGATCTAAAACTTGAAAGGAAAGGAGATTTGTTACAATACTTTTCTACTTTTTCCCCCTTCCCTTTTTGTTCTATCCCCTTTCTTATCTCTCTCAGATAAAGGTTGACATAAAACGGTGGGAAATCCTATTATGGTAATTGAAAGGTGGAGCCTTGAAGAGGTGATTGGACTGTAGGGCCATGCCTTATGAATAGATTAAAAATGGTGGTCAGGGGCATGGTTCTGAGGGCTTTAAAAGGAGAGGAGAGTCTGTCTGTCTCTCTTTCTCTGCTCTTTCTGCTTCCACCATCTTGCAATGTGAGACCCCTGGGTCACTGTCGCCACCACCAAGATGGACTTTGGACTTCCCAGCCTCAGAAACTGTAAGCAATAAATTTCATTTTCATTATAAATTACCCAGTTCCAAGTATTTTGTTATAAGCAACAAATATGAACTAAAACACCCATCACATTCCAACCAAACCCCTCTCTCTGTAGCCCCTGTCATTACATAAAACGCCCCACTAGCTTGCCTGTCCTTCATAAGCCTGGGGGTCTTCTTATATTCTTCCAATCTTCGCCTTTTCACATTTACTCTTCTGTCAAATCTACCCATTCCTTTCTACGTAACAGGTTTTAGACTCATGCTTTCTCACCAATTTCACCCACCAAAGCCCTGGACTAGTGACACTTCATTCTAGACTCCTCAATTCTAACCTTTCTACTTTTCAACTGACTTCATCCAAAGCAGTCTCCAGAATGTGATGATTGATTGATTACACCAATTAGCAGTGGCATGTCACCTCACTGGGGATGAACAGGGATTCCTATCAATGGACCTCGGGGCTCTCCACCACCCTGTTGAACTCCACCCTCTGTTCTTCCCAGCCTTATCCACGCCCTCTACTCCAGCCAAGCATGCCTAATTACCCTTCCCTGAACTTCCATCTCCCTCAGCTGCCTCTGAAGGTTAAGTTCATGTGAATCCTGAGGCATGGAACGACTCTGCCATGTGCCCGGCCATCACGTATTCCCTTGTCTAGTTAATGAATATATTCGGATATTAAATCTCCTACATATCAATGATATGCATCTTATTATTTCTCTCAGTATCTCACTTTAATTATTATTCTTTTATTTAATTATTTTGAAATGCTCAAGGAATCAATTTTTCTATTTTCCAACAGCTTACATTTTAGTCAAAAGGAAAACTTTGTAGTATTTATTTGGACATAGGTTGGCATCTCACAGTGAAACAACATACCATTTGATTCAGCTGGTCGTATACATCTTTTTTCTGAAGCATCCAGGACCATTGGATGGGTACAGAAGCAGTTATAAGAACCTTCCGTATTAATACACTGGCCATCGATACAACTGTTTGGGTCTTGACATTCATCCATATCTTAAAAGGAAAAGGAATTACCAAAAAAAAAAAAATCAGCAATTGGTTGTGCCGCATACATTTACCAAACTTTACACATTGCTAAATTTAGTCCAGATTCCAGAGGCTGCCAAATTTTAATTAACTACACATCATCATTCAAAAGAGAACGGCTCTGACCATAAAAATATAAGTTGCACTGATTGGAAAAACAATGTTGCTGCTGCTGCTGTCCGCATTAAATACAGAAAGAAAACATCTATGAACAGGACATGCTTAGAAATTGAAGATAAAATGCCTCTGTATGATACTTTCAAAATTATTTCCCTTTACTATGTTTTTTCTGCCTCGTGTATATGGTTTTCTGCTTAAGCATTAAAGTCTGGGTCAGAATTCAAAATGACTTTCACTTGCATGGTATGAGTGATGAAACAGGAGGTTCCACAGACAAAAAGAACACTTCAGTTATACTAGTGACCTGAATTATAATTCCACATTGAATATTAACACTTTGTTTGAAATCTGTTCAAATAGTAGTATGGAGGTTTTTTATTTTCTTAAAACTTGCTCAAGAAAAAGATCCATAAAAACATTTACACATCTTTTCAACACATGATTCAGATTCAAAGAAATTATTTTTACTACATAGCATTACTTATTTTTTTCCATCTGTATATTTTCACAGCACACCATACTATATCCTCTTAAAGCTTACCAAAGCACTGCAATTTCACAGGATCATAGTATGTCCCTTGCTTACAGTAGCATTCATAACCAGGCTGAGTGTTCAAACAGAAACCATTTTTGCAGATTTCTTGTCCAAAAAGCAGGCATTCATCTGCATCTATAGGGAAAAAATTGAGAAATACAAAAAGGAGCTAGCTTTGATCTTTCAGTTAAAAAGAAGAGTCTCAGCAATATTGAGCTTCAAGGGGATATTATATTATTTATATTCCAAAGAATCTTACAGACAGAAATATAAAATTCTTAAAGTTAGGTCTAATTAACAGACATAGAAACACAATCAGGCATGGTTTGTCTGTGCACTATTTAAGGAGCAATAAACAAATATATCAGAGAAGATATATTTATAAATATGGTTTCTGAGATGCTACCTCAATTTTGATTAAATAGTCTATGGCAAATCCAAGCCTAGAAAAGATGGCTGGTTGGATCTGAATCCAATCTTCTTCCAACCACTGATAGCACTACAAAGATACAGTGAGAAGGAAGTTATTTTTATATAAAAAAAATGGATGGCTTTATAGTGAAGTCAGGGCATTGTTCCATAATACGAAGTGAGATTTAACTATGTCCCTTCCAACCACTGATAGCACTACAAAGATACAGTGAGAAGGAAGTTATTTTTATATAAAAAAATGGATGGCTTTATAGTGAAGTCAGGGCATTGTTCCATAATACGAAGTGAGATTTAACTACGTCCGTGCAAAAATATAGTACGTGATATTTGTGAACTTGGAAACTATTCAACACATTTTACAAACCAAATCTTCTTGCTATTTAATCAGACTAAATCATATAAGTATTTGAAAAACACAAATGAAATTTCCTATCCAAGTACTAAATTATACCACATTATTCGAACACTAGTTTTCCAAAAATGAATGGACAATAAAAATGTTTTTATAGTCTTTTTTCCAGCCACTTAGTAGTTTTCAATATTAAACTATAAAGGAAAAAATAACAATAGTTTGTACATAAAAGGTGATAATATCTCCATCATGGAAATGTCAAAAGTGAGTGGTTAAAGAAGAAATATTCATACATGTGAACATTCACCAAAATTAAGAGGATGCACATTTATTTTAGAATTATATAATAGCAGCATTAAATACATAAAGCACAGCTACTTTTATTTTCTTTTCCATTCCTCATCATGAATATGTGGCCATGAATAAAAGGTCCTAGCAACAGTAGGATAAGTTCTAAAACAGCAAGAACCTTAGCTTTGTTGATGACCATAAAGACAAACAGAATGATGGTCAAATTTATATGGTCATAATTTATATGATTTCTAATAAACCTCTAGAATAAAAGAATAAATTTATTAAGTACCCACTAAGTACAGAATTTTGCATAAAGTACTTTCACAAATATTGTCTCATTTAAATCCCCATTATAACCTTTGTGACATTATTCCTATCTCAGAGATGAAGGGACAGAAGCTCAGAAGGTCAAGCAACCTCCCAACATCGCGCAACCTTAAGTTTCTGACTCTCAACCCCCCCACTCCACCCAGAATCCACAGGAACCTTCTTCCAAAGGTAGAATTAAGGACTTTGTAATCAGTTTCCACAGCTCAAAGGAGCTCTAATTCTGTGTAACCCAAGCCATGCTTTCACTTGAATGGCAGACATG
>NW_007728355.1:166262-171602 GCF_000696425.1 Galeopterus variegatus
ATTGATTTTTCACTTAAAAATGGAATAAAACAACTATCTTTCTGCCAAAATATCATATAGCACATGACTGTACCATACACTCCATGACAGGCAGAAATTTAAGAATTCATACTGAGATGGTATGAGGGCGGTGGCTCCGGCCCCAAAGGAAACCCACTATAAGGTCGTCTCACCTCAAGTCAACTGTGGCAGTGAATGTCATCATTTCAAGGCTTCATGTAATAACCAAAATGAGAACATTCCAAGGCTCGCAGACACCTCCCGGCCAAACACAAGTGTGAACACACCACTCAGCTGATTCTTACCAGTCCCCACGACCGGGCAGGGGAAGATCTCACAGTTGTCTCCCCAGCCGGCACCCGAAGTGCAGCAGCATTCTTGTTTGGTGACATTGGGGGCCAGCACATTATCACAGAGACTAGCGTCATTTAGATTATAGTAGCATTCCTTCTTTTCTTCTGTGGGTTGATCTACATCTAACTCTAAACAGAGTGGAGAAAGCAAAAAGGGTGTTGATAGGACACATCAGATCTACCTGTAACACAACAGAGTAGAATACACAGTGGGAGAAAGAGTGACTAGACGGTTCTCAACAGCACTTCCTTTACAGAAAACTGCTTTTCACTTTGTGTGGGATTCTTCTACTTCAAGATAAAAATGCACTCGAATCTTGAATTTTGGTGGATTTCTAACACACCCCAAGAGTGTAAATCTGTCAAAGCCATTTCCTTTTACATTAACCAATTGCTTTATTCTTGTAAATTTGGCTGTGAGTAGAGTTTCCATATCTGCTTTCTTGCCAAACACTGGGCCATTCTCTTCTAAGCTATAACACCTACTTAAATCAATAAAAATTTTTCCCGAACACTTGACCAGAAATCTGGGGCCACACATAATATTTAACCCTTAGGTGGTTATTTGAATCAATCATGCCCCCAATCCTTTCTCAACAGCATACAGCAGAGGAAGATAAGTAAGGAAAATACTGCAGTAACCTGGAGCCTATAAAATAACCTTTCATCACTAAAAAGCTAACTACTTAAATTGTTGCAAATATATGAGTTTGAATGAAAGAATGAGTGCTCGCTAAGCCTCAGGGTAGAGTTTCAAGTCTGGGTTCTAGTTCCAGCTCAAATGTGTCCTAGACAAAATAAGTTCAAACAGTCTCAGTTTAACCCTCTGTGATAAAACACTAGCAAGGTGATATGAAAGAACACAAGGATGAGAACAAAATCCATCCAATTTCAGGTAATAATAAAAACAAGTGAATTCTATCAGATTTGAAGTCTTTGAACAAGTTTGTGCTTTTAAAAATGATCAATATTTTGTGACCAGACTTGGAAAGTAGTTATATCCCTTCCCTACCATATGCTATAAGAGTTTAAATTACTACCTATGATCCAGTTAGAATTTATTAATAGTTTTTATTTTATGGTATATTAAATAAGAAGCTGACTACTGCCATCACAATTACATAGACTAATTCTAATAAAATATTTTCATTAGAACTCTACCATTTCCAGATTCTCAGACCCTAAGAAACCACAGGGACAAAGGGAAAACATTTACCCATGATGATAACACTACAATGTCAAAACCTACTTACATTCTTTTAAAGTTAGTAGATAATTATATTATTAGGAAAATTCAATGAGTTATTTTTACAGTAGCTTCCTATATATTTATTTTGGCAGGGCGTAGCCGACTGTGGAAACTTGATTAATAAACACTACACACATTTTAAAAATATAAGTTCATAAAATTCTATCTGAAAAGCTATTCCCCTTTCTTTCAACCTAATAGCATTAAAAACAAGCAAAGCAGCAAACAAACCTCTGAAGTATATATTACTTTCAGAACACACCTATGAGAATATAAAAGATCCCTTACATACATGATTCTGGCCAGTTCTCAGATTATTCTGCCTTTGACAGATTTCAGCTTGGACTCTAAGTTAGTGTTAATAGCTGATGACAAATTCAAACCTAGAACAAGTATCCAGGAAAAAACTGAAATGCTGATTTCCATGCAGCAGTACATAAAGCGGTTTTAAATCACTTCCTTGTGTGTGAAATCGGGTAGCAGTTCATAGACTAGATGCCACCTCCCTCATCTAGTCTAAGTTACTTCAAGTGTTCGGAGGACAGAAACTTGCTTTATCCACTCTAATAGAAGGGACTTTCGTCAGGAGGGGCTCCAAGCTCTAAGACATGGAATTATTTGGGAAATCAAGGGTAAGAAGTCTAAATTATTATAAATCATTCATGAACCCTACAGAAAATTTTATAAGCTTTTCCCCAACATTGTGAATAAATTGCCAGCTTGTTAATGAGTCTACTCAATTATTTCTTTCAGCTGGTGTAACAATGCAGCTGGTTATTCATGAATGCACTGAAAAATATAAACCAAGAAAGTAAAATAGAGTTTTGCAAATCAGGTTTCTGCCAAAAGAGGGCTCAATAATTTTTCCCTCATGTATGTATAAAGTTGTAAGTATGTCATAGTGTTTATTACAAAATGAAATACTATGTAGTAGGGTTTTAATGAAGACTATGTTCACAGGTAATCAGAAACCACGGGCTTCTGAGTCAAAACATGTCAAAAATTATGTATACACACACACATACTATATATATATAAGGGTACTTCAAAAAAATTCATGGAAAATAGAATTGAAAGACATTACGTGAACATATTTGAAAATGTTCATGGAAAAATAGAGTTGGAAGATAATACAAATCTTTTCATAAACTTTTTGAAGTACCCTTGTATAATAAACACTGCTTTGTTTTCTACAATGTTTGTTATACTAACATCATAGAAACTAAGAAATGAAATAATCTTTGCTTTTTTGCCTTTTCTTTGGAAGCAAACTCAGAGATTATTTAATAAGGGAAATAATCAATAATATAATCATTACTCATGTTTTATATTGGTTGTTACCAGTTTTGCTCTCACTCTCTTTCCAAGCTGTTTGAAAGTCGAATGTTTACACAGCTGAAACTGAGTATTAGTCAGGCCCTCATCCGTGTTTGGAAAGAAATGCAAATTCCTTTCTAAAAACTGGTCCACAAAGGTCACTCTGGGAAAAACGACAATTTCCCTATCTTCCTAACCTTTAAGTAATTAACTTCGTTGAGCATTTTTCCATTGAGGCAAAATTCTGATCAGTAAATATATGTAATGTAATTTCTTTTAAAACATCCCTGAACATATGTTCAGAGGTCACTGCCACCAGGGGTGGAGGATTTCTATACTGGAAAATAATCCGAAAAGATCAAAATCAATGGTTATGGAAAGTGCCCAGTATTAAAAAGAATGAATTTTTTTTCTTAAAGAATTATAAATAAGATTAGCCATACTACATATCATGCCACAGTTTCCTTAGAAACGTATGACTTCTCCTTTAGTATTTTCAGACTTGATTTTTCAATTTGTTTTAAGAGGGTTGGCTTAACATCTGTGCATAAACATTTTTATCCTAGTTGTACATTTTAATCCTAGGGGTATGGCTGGCGATAACAAGAAAGTGAATTTTTATACATTTTACATGGTTTTTTTTGTTTTAGTGACTGGCCGGTGTGAGGATCAAACCCTGGACCTTGGTGTTATCAGCACCACGCTCTAACCAACTCAGCTAACCAGCCAGGCCTTTTTGTTGTTTTGAAGGAACTTTTACAGGGGCCTTTTCAAGTGATCCACAGAATAACTATGTAAGTAGAGGGTGCAGGTGACAGATCACCCTCACTTACTGGAAGAGGAAACCAAGGTTGTTTCCAAGTGTCCTATGTGGACTGCTTTCCCCAAAACCCTTCCTCAAGGCTCAGCTTCTTAACATCTCAATCAGTACAAGCTTGTTCTGCTTTGCCTTTTTTCTTCTTATGTCTGTATTCTCTTTGAGACAAATGGGGAGAGGGCTGCAGACAATCCCTGCTGGTGTGGAGTTCAACGACACTGCCACACGTACAGCGTATCATGTCCTCTTGCTCTGAATAGGGAGGAATGCATTTGAGACCTTTCTGGGGGCTCCTTTTCTCTTGGCTTATCAGACTGAAGAGGGCTTGGGCATTCACTTATAGGACTGTTTCCTTCTTTAGTGTTTCCCCCAAATACGTCCAATCTTAGGGACTGTCACTGGAGTAAGAAAATCCAGAACTATTTTGGTTAAAGTTGACACGAGCTTTTTAAATGGGCCCTCGTCTTTCCTTTCCCTTCCCATTTGCAATGTGTACTGAAGGTTTTTATGAGCTAATCTTCTTGATACCTTCTGGAACAGTCAGGATTATTACAATGACCAAATACGTGTGAGTAAATACTGCCCCCACTGAAACACCCACGTGTGGTCCTGAAGACAGACCAATTTATGAAACTCTGTGCACATGGTAATGTTCGGGAATATTTTTGTTCTCTGCTTTCCTTCTAAAACTGCTACAGGCAGAAATGTTTTATTCTACCTCATGCTTTTAGGAGAAAAGGAATTCTTGTGTAATATGTCAAGGAGTATTTTTTTCTAGTTTTCTCACTCAAGAACGTGGAAAGTGAACAACACGTGCTGTTTTGTTTTGTTTTTAACGTGAAAGCCATTGCTGAGTTTCAGCAAACAAGCACCAACAATAAAAATGGGTTGAATATAAAGGAATGCAAATAAAAAAGACCAGAAAAAGGGGATAATTTCAGATGGTGAAAGATGTGAAAGACGTAAGTGAACTTTAGAAAGCAAAGCACAAGAGTAAGAACACTTTAAGATACCTCCCCACAGTTCCTATTCTAAGAGGTCGGTTAGGTGAGGAGTCAGGCCACAGGCAAACCCACCGTGGGCTGGGCCCTGAGGGTCCACTCCTGGGACACACATGTTCTTAAGCCACGCTGTGGAGGGATAGGGTAGGCAAGGCTATCAGGGAAGACTGCCTGGAGGAGCTGACTTCTGAGCCAAGATTTTTAAAGTTAAAAAAAGGCAGGGGGGCCAAGAAACAAGCCATGAGAGGGTGCCAAAAGAGTAAAAACTACAACTGTACTTAGGTCTGTGTAGGAGTAGTGCACACAGGAGTAGGAGGTCTGTAGAGGGTCATAAACTAGGAAACCGGGCACCAGTAAGGAGGCCTAGTCTGCAGAATGTGACCTTGAGAGCGGAGGATGGGGCAGGGAGGTGCTCACAAGTAAACAAGGGAGGTCGGGGTGGGGTAGGGTGTAAGGATTTGGGGCATGGGTGCTGGGGCAGACAGCAGTGTCTTCTCGGTTGGAAGAGAGAGCTGCTTGAGGGCCTCCAGCTATAAGGCACGTGATAAATACTCGTCAGACTAAATGAAGGTTTTCTGTTTTCTTTTTTTTTTTTTGCTGAAA
>NW_007728355.1:172441-173574 GCF_000696425.1 Galeopterus variegatus
GTGCCTGGGAAAGGAAGAGGCTGGGGAGAGGGTGAGGGGAGAGAAAGCAGGGAGAGGAAAAGCGGGGAGGAATGGGAGAAAGAAGGGGCTCCTGAAAGCAAAATAAAGCACTGCAGAGAAAGAAAATGGGAGAACAGGAAGCTGAGCAAGGAAGGCTGAATGTGAAGTGATGCTCGAAACGTCTGGAAATGTTTAAAAGGCGACGTACAAACCATCCCTCTTCGGACCTGATTTACAGCAAATGCTAGGATCCAAAATGCATTTCTAATGCAACAGCATGAACGTATTTCATAGTATTAAAAAGATCAAATGGTTTATATGTATAGTTTGAGTCTGTCACTTTGACTGACCAAAGCCAATTCATTAAAACACTGACATCTCTCAAAAACTCAGATATATTTTAGACATATTTTGCTATATATAAAATACAAATATATTTTATAAAATATAAATATAATTCTCACTGTCATCTATGGATGTGGGAAGAAACCTGACCCGACTTTTTTTTTTAAACAGATGAGCATAGTTTCCTACATTTACGGTATAGATCCGCTGCAAATATGCAATAAGATCTCAAGAGTTTTATGGCATTTTACAATGTTTGCATTCTAAACGCTATGGTCTCACTGTCTTTGTTTTTCCTACCAAAGATTTTTTTTTCAATCAGAAATTATTTTTTTTAAAACTCTTTCAATCTTAATTTATTTTACAGGTTAACTAAACACATTTAAAAAATACCGACGCTGCCAAATATCACACATTGACTGATGTTATATGTGGTTTCCTGCCTTTAAAAATATATGTACACACACAAGCCCGTAGTAGCATCCCTTTCTAGGAAGACAGCAAGAATGATGTGGGAGTCCAAGTGTCAGCTCAACGTGTCCCCGGCCACAGGGAAACGCCCCTTTCTCTTTTGCTCCTCTTGTAATTTAACCAAAGTAATCTGAGGAACTATTCCCCACGCAGAAGAATATCTTCAATAAAATGAAAAATGATTTTCATCCTACAGAACGAGCTGGGCATGGGATGGCTGAGGTATAAAAAGGACTCACCCTCACACGTGGAGAAGCATTTTATTCCATGGCTCCTGAGTGTCGACCCCAAGTCAGGCCCTGTGCTAAGCAGGAAGC
>NW_007728355.1:174370-177101 GCF_000696425.1 Galeopterus variegatus
AGCTTGGTGACACGGTTGAGCAGATTTTTTAAAAGGCTTGAATAAGGTATCAAGGAAAAAGGTTTCCAAGGGAAGGCTGGGCAGGCGGAAGAGTTAGCTGGGGCAAAGGCACAGCCTTGGTAAAGCTTGGTAATTTGAATATTCGGGGAGCCCAGAGCAGGGGCTTGGCATGAGTGTAGGCATGCGGAGTGCACGAGATGAAGGCTGGTGACATTATAGAGTAGACTTTGTGCTGCAGGCAGTGGTAAGCAGTTGAAAGATTGAAGAAAGATTTTAAACCAGACCTATGTTTGGAAAACACAAACTCTGGCAGCAGTGTGGAGCGGGAAATGATGGGGGAGGCAGGGAGAAAAGTCAGGAGGCTACTGGAGCAGTCCAGGAAAGTAAGAGAAGACCAGGGAGAGATGTGAAGGACACTCTAGAGGGAGAATCAGCAGGAGGTTAAGAGCGCTCAGGTGGACTGCTTGGATAGATGGGGAGAAACAGGAAAGTATGACATCAGGATTTACAGTACTGATGTCTGGCAATTGGTGAGGGAACACCAGGGACAGGGAATGGTAATTAATTTGATTTGGGGTCACTGTCAGCCAGAGATGCTTACAAGACACCCCGAGAGAAAGGTCCAAAAAGCAGCTAGACATAGGAGTGTGGCACTCAGGACAGAGGCAGGGGCAAAAGATATTGACTTATCAGGCAACACCGTATAAGTAAATAGTTGACTCAGAAGCAGATAAAATATCCCAAGAGAAGAACACAGAGTAAAAGGAAGGCTAAGCAAGCAACTCCCTAGGATGTTATCACCAAAAGGATGAGAAAGAAGAAGAGCCTGAGAATGAGACAGAAAAGGACGAGTCCAAGAGGTAGGAGGATACAGGGAAGAGTCCTGTCCTGAGATCAACCCCAGGGAAAAGAAGAGGGAGGAAACGAGAAACCGTGTCAAATGCTCCAGAAGGCGGAGTCTGGGACAAGACTTATGGCTGTAGCATAGAGCAGCTCACTGATGACCCGCAGAAAGGAGGCTCACCTAGATGCAGAGTCAGAGGGCCTGGCTCAGCGCACTGAGGATGACATGGGAGATGGTCCTGTCGAGGTAAGGAGGGTGTGGACGGCCCTTCACAGAGTCTAGAGGTCTACGTGGTGACAAAGATTATCCCTGGGTGGTGACACTGCAGGGGATTATCTTTTTGATATATTTCTGTATTTGCCAATTTTCTACGATAAATACATATTATTTTAATAATGAAAAAGCAAAATAAAGAAAGTGAAAAGGAAGTAAATTTTTAGAAGAATTTGGTGTCTTGGGGTCCTCAGCCATTAGATGGAGAAGGTGAAGTGGGAAGACCCCCAAGTTGGGTTCCTGTACCAAGTCTGCCAAGCATGAGCCAACAACCCTAAGAATAACATTCAGAACTTCTCTCTGGGCCTCTGTCTCTTACTGAAACATTAAGGAGCTGAGCTAGAAAATCACTAAGGTGATTCTAAATGTAGACGTCTAGGATCTAGCTCATAATGTGAGAACAAACTCTCGAATTATTAGAGAAAACTGATATTTAAAGAAACCCTATAATAAACTGTTGTGTAAAGTGAACAATTATTTTCCAGTGCAAATAATTGCCCCAATCTATATAACTTTATAATTCTGATTTTATTTGCTTTTCTTAAAGTGGACAACACTTGTACTGATTACAAGGTATACCTTTTCATTGCATTCTTTTCATTATACCTTCTGTTTTAAGAATAAGATTCAGTTCCTACCACAGACTCTCCTCTGTACACCAGTCAAAGAAGAGAACAGCATTTTGTGGGTAAAGTTTGAAGACTGCAGTTGCCAAGACTAAATATTTACTGCTTCCTTTAGAGTGCCCAAAGACATAAAGTTTTTATTGAGCAATTATCACAGGCACTAAGGAAATAAAAGCATCAAACTGTATTTCATATCCATACCCTCTTAAATGTGATGAGTGGTCTGGTATGTACATTTTTTCGTTATTTCTGTTTTAGATGCTTTTAGGCAATGTAAATTAGTGGCCAAAGGCCCAGACAGTGAAAAACATTAGACCAGACCTAAAAAAAATGATCTGGGAGCCAAGAAGTAGTTTAGAAATAAAAATTCTAGGACATTAGAGTTCAAAAATACTTACAGGATATCTGGGATAACACCCTGCTGCAAGTGGGCATCCTTCCGCCAGAGGACAGTCCACCTGTTCTTGGATATCTCTGGGGAAAACATCCAACTATTTTATGAGACCATTTGCTGACTGGCTCTAGTTAGTTACTAGAAAGTTCTTCTGGATACTAATCTGAAATCTGCCTGCCTGACATCCTACCCCATAGCCCCAGTTCTGTCCTCAGTTTATCACATGAGATTATTATGCTACTGCTCATTGTTGGCATGTGGATTGACTTGGGGAAATTGTACAGCTGACTAAAAATGTTTTAGTCTACACTGAAAATTTACCTCTCCTTTCCTAATTACTTTTCAGGAAGGATGAGATCTGAGCTGTTAGTTTATCATGTATTTATTTAATGAAATTAATTTGAATCCTAAAAACTTTTATTAAAATTTGGTACAAAATGTTTTGTTCTGTCTGCAAAATGGTGCAGCCTCTATGGAAAATGGTATGGAGGTTCCTCAAACAGTTGCAGATAGATCTACCATATGACCCAGCTATCCCACTGCTGGGAATATACCCAGAGGAATGGAAATCATCAAGTCGAAGGTATACCTGTT
>NW_007728355.1:178359-179130 GCF_000696425.1 Galeopterus variegatus
GAGGCTCCTGCTGCAATTTATAGCTAAACTGCTTACAGTGCATGACTGTCATAAGACAGTCTTAAGACTCCATATAATCATTTAAAGTTTGCCAAGAACTATACAAATTGAGGAATGGTAGAAGTCAAAATTGGCCAGGAACTATACTAACTGATAAGCTCAACTAGTTATTGGTTGAGTCAGATCATACTGACATGCACTAGTAAAAAAAAANGATAAGCTCAACTAGTTATTGGTTGAGTCAGATCATACTGACATGCACTAGTAAAAAAAAATTGGGTATACATAGTATTTAGCAGAAACCAGAGAACTACGGAGAACATATGCAAAAAACCCAGAACTTTGAGGATTAGATGTAATAGTAACAGGCAGGAGGAACTATGTATTCATTGGCAGACAAGCTTTGTGAAGCTGAGTATTCAAAGTTATGTTCTTTGAAAAGCAGAAGGAAGGTACTTAGTGAACTTTGACTGGAAGAACATTCCAGAAAAAGCCAATTAGACAGCAAGGAGGCTGAGGCAAAGGCAGGTGTTAGGAACTTGGTTATAGAAAAACTTAAGCAGCATGAGATGAAGGGCAAGGCTCATAAGAAGAGTCACTGGAAAGTTTTAAGAAGCAGGATAGTGAAGTTTATAGTGAGCTAGTCCAGTTCCACAAAAATGGTTCAGATTGTCTCATGATCTCATTAAGGCATTATTAATCTCTAAAAAAAGGAATGAGCAAACTTCAGGATCCCAGACATATACCCTAACTGAAGCTATGTGAACTGCA
>NW_007728355.1:179884-182012 GCF_000696425.1 Galeopterus variegatus
AAGGAATGAGCAAACTTCAGGATCCCAGACATATACCCTAACTGAAGCTATGTGAACTGCATGAACCATTTATTTATGCTATTAAAACATTCTAACAAAAATATCTGTAGTTAAAAGATCCATCATTTCAGAAGAGATCATAATAGAATGAGAAATAGATATCCCTTGTGTTTGGGATATAGTTTACAACTTTAATACTTCATATTGTACTTTGTCATTAACAAATAATTTTTACATACATGATTAAAAATTCATAAAACTCTGTGAAATAAATAAAACTTTTCTCTCTACAGGTAAGAAACCAAAACTCACAGATGTTGAGATGCCCAGGCTTACATAGCCAGCAAGTGGTTAGTGGACCAGAACTCTGGTCTTCCCACATAAAGTATCACAGAAAGTTTGGAAAATAAAGGAAAAAACTACAATTTCCATTAAGTCAAACTATTATATTTTTATGTATTCTCACCTTCCCTTCTACAGAGTGTGATCAATGGAATATCCCTGTTTTTTTACTTGACATAGTATCATATACATTTATTTTTATCATGACCACTTAATCTTCAGAAAAACCATTTAATGACTATAAAATATTATGATATGTGAATTAATTCATTCAAAATAAAATTATGGGTGAGGTATTACTCTACAGAACCAAAGACAAATAAGAAAACAGTTACTTGCCCAATTCTGCTATTGGCCAACTAGATTTTTGTTTGGTTTTGTTGTTGTTGTTGTTGTTGTTGTTGTTTGCTATTGTAGGTACAACAAAGAGGAAAAGTCTTTTCTTTATGGCATATGTACCACAGTGGTGGCCACTTGCGTGAACAGCAACCCTCCAGTAATAACCTATCTCTTCCCCTTCACAGACAATGTTTTTGAATTACTGTCTGTTCATTTAATTCTGTACCCTTTGCCTTTCTATATTTAATAATTGGCCCAAAATAAAAGTGTGGATTAAGTTAATTTTCATATTGTATTCCCTATTACTTGCAAAGATAGTCATTTTACACAGAACAATGTACCCTACAGAGGAGCAGAAGCATGGATAAAACTGACTGAGAAAGAAGGAAAAATCCTGTTTAATTTTACTTGGCTCTCGAAGAACCATTTGGTCTTTTGCTTTCCCTAAAATACAACCAAGCTATAACGACATGGCACAAACTGAAAGGGTGATCTGGAAGTTGATTAATTTATCTGGGAAGCTGTCAGCTCTCCATTTCAATTGGTGCGATAATGACACAGCCAAAATCAAATTTTAAACGAATGCAAACACAGCCACTCTCTAGGCCAAATTCTGGAAAAACACCTCAAGAATTCCAAGTGGAAGTCTTTGTAGATCCTGAGAGGCCTATACGTTGCTTTTAATTTAGAGAAGTGTCAAGACATACTACTCCTAAGGCCAAGAAGGGAGGATTACGCAACCCAAAGAGAAGATGCCATACTAATCCTGGAGCTGAGAGCGCTCTAAATTTTAAGCAATCCCCAGCAAATGTTCTCATCATTTTGGATCCTTTACTCTACTCAAGGCGTCTCTGGGTTGGAAAGCACATTGGAGGCCCTCTAGTCCCATCCTAATTCTACTGATAAGGCAGGCACAGGAAGGGCACGGAGGCTTCCAGAGATAGCAATGTGCCAGGACATGTGGCTATTTCTTACCTCACTCCCAGAGTGTTTAGCCCCAACCTGTGCAGGTTCAGGTCCCTGACAGGAACCCTCTATTCCCTTCCCAGGGCCACTGGGACTTACCTGTGGAGGCCCGGGAACGGCACTGCCCAGTCATGGGGCTGTACTCCTGGTTTTCATCAGCACACACACACAGGAAGGACCCTTCCACGTTTTCACAGAAGGCTTCACCACACACACCACTGAGCAGTTCACATTCGTTCACATCTGGAAAAGGGAGCACAGATCAAGTGAGATTGTGTGTCTCATTCATGACAGTTCTTTATTTTACCAGCTGTGCCAAGGCTAACAGTGTCTGCTGGAAATGAGGTGCTCCCCAATGAGCAATCCAGCCCCTTCTGCTCTTTCAGGGAAGGGGCCCTTAAAGGCAGAACTGTACGATTGGGTGTGTATAAAAGACTATGAAAATGCAAGGCAAAGGTTCTAATTCCAATTCTAGTTTTAA
>NW_007728355.1:183351-196073 GCF_000696425.1 Galeopterus variegatus
TGAGATGTGTGTTTATACAAAGTTAAAAATGATAGAAATTATACAAGTCATTCAGGAAAAAAACCCTTTTATCGCCTGCTACAACCAGTTCATTGGACAGAAAGTTTGTGTATCTTGACATATTACCTCAGTTTCCCATTTCACTTTGTATATAAACAGATATAACTTCAATAGGTTGGGTTTCACTGTGAAAAGATATTGTAACGTAAAGTAAACCAGAGTTGGAATATTTAATCAACCTAGACGGTCATAATTTAGACCAGAAAACCTTTAGAAATTTGCCAGTCCACATATATCAATTCTAGGTAAATGTCAAATGAAACTTTATACTTTCTAACTTGTTTTACCTACCTGGCTCTTAAAATCTAACCCACTACACTGCATTCACTTAATCAAGAAATACTTCTAGCTCACTTCTGTGGGTCTGGTCCATACAGCCCGTATGCGGGGAAACAACGATGAGCCAGGCTGCCCCAACGTCTGCCTTCACGGAGCTTAGAGTCAAGTCAGGGAAAGTCATAAGAGAATCTTACAGGCTTCAGTGAGTGCTAGGAATGAAAAGTACAAAGCTCATGAAAGCAAGGAACAGAGGACCGTAAGTGCAGAGGTGGGTGAGGGAAATGATATTTGAGCCAAGATCTGAACAGTGAATGGGTGACAATTGGGTGGAGCTTAGAGTCAAGTCAGGGAAAGTCATAAGAGAATCTTACAGGCTTCAGTGAGTGCTAGGAATGAAAAGTACAAAGCAAGGAACAGAGGACCGTAAGTGCAGAGGTGGGTGAGGGAAATGATATTTGAGCCAAGATCTGAACAGTGAATGGGTGACAATTGGGGGGTAGGGGCTGACTCCTCTTAGAAATTCAACACATCATCCCATGTGGTGATGTGCATATAACAGGTGCTCAGTTAATACTTTTGAAAGAATGAATAAAAACACAAAATGACATTTGTTAGGTTCACCAAAACGATAAACATTCCTTCTCTAAAGGTGGTGTTTTGTGTGCCAAACTGAAATGTCAACATGGCGCGCTCACTGGGCTGGTTAGAAATCAACACTAAGCAGATGCTCACGAGCTATGTGGAGTCAGTGGTTCAACAACTGATATGACACAAAATGACATTTGCTAGGTTCACCAAAACGATAAACATTCCTTCTCTAAAGGTGGTGTTTTGTGTGCCAAACTGAAATGTCAACATGGCGCACTCACTGGGCTGGTCAGAAATCAACACTAAGCAGATGCTCACGAGCTATGTGGAGTCAGTGGTTCAACAACTGATATCTCAACAATTAATAGTAAAACAAAATTTACTGAGCACCTACAATAGGCCAAACATTGTACCCAGCCCAGGAAGAGAGAGAGAAAAATTTCAACCACATGGAGCTGGTAGGCACTACACAAAGGATTAAATTATCCCCAAGAAGGTTGTAAGTGCTATCACAGAATTTGTTGAAGGTGTTCTGGAAGCAGGAGGAGGGGGTCCCAGCTCAGCTTGAGAGTGAGAGATGGAGCAGGGGCGGTGTCTGGGAGGAGAGGACACCTAATTTCAGTCTTCAAGAATGAGTGGATTGAAGCCAGGCTCAGGGAAGGGGAGGTTGGGAGGACATTCCCAGCAGAGGGCGCAAAGGATGGCCAAATAATTGCACAGTGACATGAGCAACCACGAGCACTCTAATGTTGCTGGAAGGTAAAAAGGTGAGGACGGAAAGTAGTGAAGTTAAGAAGATAAATAGGGGCTAAATCACATGATCCATTTAGTCAAAATATTAAGTGAATGCCAGACAATTTTTGTCACTTGTCTTTTCGTGGGAAGGAGACTAAAGCAGGACTTGGAACTAGAGATTAGGATAGTCTTAGATGTATTATTAAATAACCATGTCTTCTGCGTAATTCTTGAATAATTATATATGTTTTTGACTAGCTGAGGCTTATGTTCAAAACTCTACTGCTGCTTTGTAAACAATTTTTGTGATTGGGAATTAACTGAATTTCATAACTAATCCCATAAAAGCAATTAACACTCAAGTGATATTATCATTAAACCTCTGAATAGATTTTGCTTTCCCAGTTTAATCTGGATGGCAAAATAATGCTTTCATTGCAAATTTTCAAACTGAAAATTTATTGACTCCTCTTCAAGTGCCATCTGCCATGTAGTGAATATAGCTATTTTTCCCTAATGAAGAATTTTTTTTTTTTGGACTGGTAAGGGGATCGCAACCCTTGGCTCGGTGTCGTCTGCACCACGCTCAGCCAGTGAGCACACCGGCCATCCCTATATAGGATCCAAACCCGCAGCCTTGGCACTACGAGCGCCACACTCTTCCTGAGTGAGCCACAGAGCTGGCCCCCTAATGAAGAATTTTTAAAAAGCCTTGTTATGTGTGAAGTTTTAAATTTTATAAGCTTTCTACTACGAGCGCCACACTCTTCCTGAGTGAGCCACAGAGCTGGCCGCCTAATGAAGAATTTTTAAAAAGCCTTGTTATGTGTGAAGTTTTAAATTTTATAAGCTTTCTTCTCTTTCACACTTAATTGCTCTAATTGCAAATGTGTTTCACAATGAATATGATTTGAAGAAATCACAGCTGATCAGAAATGAACACAAAATATCTTCTCTATGACCGTGTGGTAGACCATATTCTAGGATATCGAATGATATTCAAGATTCCTTCCAGCCCTGTCAATCCCAGGATGGTCTGAAGAAATATAGTTGTACAATCCAAAGCATCACTTTACGAGTGACATTCCTGGAGACTGAAGCTCTTGCCAACGCTTTTCCTTAAATGCAGTGCCTAAGGAGGTGCATTTCGAAGACAGACAAGCTATACCACACACCAGACTCTATTTCCTGTGCAGGAGGGACTACAGAATTCTGCATACTCAGCTAAGAGTTTAAACAGATGTTCATTTAAAAATATATTTAAATTTAAAGTCATACTTCTATATTTCTTAATGTCCCTAACCATTTCAGAAGCCCTAGGAAATTTCTGTACATCCTCAAATTGAATGACAGTCAAATTATGACAAAATTCTACCCAAATTACCTGCTTAAAATCTCCTACTGTTGAAAACTTTGACTTCTTCTCAACCGGGACATGAGAAACATGTTGGGAAAAAAGTCTAAAAACTCACCCACACACCCTTGCCCATCCTGTGGGGCTTGAAAGCCCTGATAACAGAGGCAGCGGAAGGAGCCAGCTGTATTGTCACAAAACCCGTGACTGTCACAAATAGTGTTGTTTACACATTCATCAATATCTGCAAAAAAGACATTTAACATCAGACACAAAACAAACACAGGCTGACATACACCAGCTATGAATGGATAAACAAAGGCATCCAACACACTTTGATTAGTATGAGATGATCATGTTTACACAGAAAGAAGTTTTAAAACATTTTACGTATAAATAAAATGTTTTGATGAAAATGGTTTAACAGCCAACATGTCAGGTTGTATGAGAAAACATTTACTTTTCCTCAGGAAATGTTTTCAAACTGAAATGACTGCTGCAATTGCACAGTCAGTATTTCCTACATGTTTTCAACTCTTTATTTCCAAGGACAGTCATATTCCTACAGGAGAAATATGCGAAAATATTATCACCTTTTTTGGTGGCAGGAAATGCTAATAATGGGCGGAAAGAAGCAGAGGTTTACTTGACCTTGTGGGTAACCTTGATCTATTATACACAGCATTTTGGGATGTCAAGGGGGAATCTGGTGAATTCAGCAGGGTAGCTGGCCATTCATGAGAAAAGATGTCATGTTACCAAGTGATAGCCACTCACGGTCATAAATGTGAATGCTGATCCATCTGATTATACAACTTGCAATTCATTTTGTTTTCTGTAAACTTGATAGATACTGGCCCTGTGCCTTCTTTTCTGTTAATAAAAATGTTCTCATAAAAGTGATGCCTCAATCGTGAAGTTGCACAGCCTTTTAGACACGGTTCTTCTTCCTTTTCCTCACGGGTACTAATTTTCTTCACCACTTTTTCTTCCCATTCTCCTCGTTTACTGCCACATCGCAAATTCCATTTGCCAGGCGCTCTGCCCTCTCTGCCTCTGAACTTAGCCCCCAAATATAGGTTTCCGGAGAAACAATGAAAAAAATGCAATTGCAGCCTCCAAAAACAAGGGCACTTCAAAAAGTTCATGGAAAGATCTGTAGTATCTTTCAGTTCTATTTTCCCACGAACTTCCTGAAGTACCCTTGTATATGAGAAGAGTCTACTTTATGTTCAAATAATGAAATCAGATAACAAATGAAAAAGAAATAATAAATGATAAGGAAAATGACAAGCTAAACTTCACTTGGCAGAATTTAGCTCAGGGGGAGTTAATATGAATAAAACTGAGTGTTTTCTCTTTAAAACTTTTTAAAGCTGAGTTGAAGAAATTTTCTAAAAGAAAAAGAAAATACTGACAATGATTTTTGGCAGCTATCTCACTTCCCTTCCTAATTTTCCAATACTGACATTATCAAGCATAAGTTCAGAGACTCTCGAGCTCATAATTTGGAATTGCAAAATCAAAGTTTTCTTAATTTTCTCAACTCAAATAACACTGTGTCCCTTCTCCTTTCAGTGTTGCTCCCCCCTCCCAACCCAAGCAGCCTCTTCTGTCCCTGGTTCCATGGGCTCATCCTTCTCCAGCATCTTTAACTATCCCTCCCAGCCTCGTCCCCTTACTGCCTTCAAAAATGTTAAAACTGCTTAGAAAGGCATCAAGGATCATGTCGTTACCTACAGTGCTTTTCCACTCCCTCTATCACTGAGAAATGTCTCAAAAGAATTGTCTACACTCATTGCCTTGATTTCCTAATACAGCTTATATGTAATACAGAAATAATAGTAGTCCTAGTAATGATAATAATGATGATAATAATGGTATGTTCCTATGATTACTGTGAGGATTAAACAAAATAACACACACCAAGTGCTCCCAAGACTGCCTGACGTCGGTATAGGAAGAATCCAATACCCATCACCTATTATTATTATTACTGCTGCTGCTGCTCTCCCTCCTCCTTCGTAGACCTGTGATCTCACTTCCTAAGTCTTTATCCCACTGAAACTCCTCTGAGAAAAGGCACCAATGACTGACTCATTGTTAAATCTGATGCTCATTTCCCAGTCGGTCACCCTTGACCTCTAAGTCTGGTGAACGCCCGCTCCTTGAACTCTCTCTTCCCGTGTCCGGATTGTTCTTGCTCCACCTGTGCCACGCCGGCTGGCCCTGGCCCTGGCCCTCGCCTGGAAGTGGGTCTGCCAAGGCTCGGGCTCTCCCTGGGACCCGCGGCGTGCCCACACCCTTCTCACACTCTGCCCACTTCAATGACGACGGTCCTCGGGATGGATCCCAAATCTTCCTCTCCAGCCAGCATCCTTTTTCCAAGTACATTTCTTATTCTTAATCATTTCCATTTGATCTTCTGCCACAATCTCAAACGTATCAAGCCTAAAAGCTGAATCCACTGTCTTCCTACAGAACCACACTTCCTGACCTTAGGGAGAAGTTTCTCTCAGCTCCATACCTCCTTCATTGCCTGTCTTATCTCCCTATCTTGAATGGAAAACTCACGGACATTATTTCTCCCACTGTCTTCCTACAGAACCACACTTCCTGACCTTAGGGAGAAGTTTCTCTCAGCTCCATCCCTCCTTCATTGCCTGTCTTATCTCCCTATCTTGAATGGAAAACTCACGGACATTATTTCTCATCTTAAAAAAATGAATCTCCCTTGGGGCATCTAATACAAAGACACTCAATAACTCTGTTCTGATTGATTTTCGATGTCAGCACAAGGCTGGGATTACAACTTATTTACTGATTACAATCGGGAGGAGGAACTGCATCGTGTCACCAAATCACTTCACACAGGCCACTGCTAATTTTAGACTTCTTGAAATGGGCATTTGTCAAAGAGATTATGTTATTCACTGAACCACAGGATTTAAGGGCTGGAAAGAAACTCCGAAATGCTTCCATTACCACTTNTGTTCTGGAAGCAGGAGGAGGGGGTCCCAGCTCAGCTTGAGAGTGAGAGATGGAGCAGGGGTGGTGTCTGGGAGGAGAGGACACCTAACTTCAGTCTTCAAGAATGAGTGGATTGAAGCCAGGCTCAGGGAAGGGGAGGTTGGGAGGACATTCCCAGCAGAGGGCGCAAAGGATGGCCAAATAATTGCACAGTGACATGAGCAACCACGAGCACTCTAATGTTGCTGGAAGGTAAAAAGGTGAGGACGGAAAGTAGTGAAGTTAAGAAGATAAATAGGGGCTAAATCACATGATCCATTTAGTCAAAATATTAAGTGAATGCCAGACAATTTTTGTCACTTGTCTTTTCGTGGGAAGGAGACTAAAGCAGGACTTGGAACTAGAGATTAGGATAGTCTTAGATGTATTATTAAATAACCATGTCTTCTGCGTAATTCTTGAATAATTATATATGTTTTTGACTAGCTGAGGCTTATGTTCAAAACTCTACTGCTGCTTTGTAAACAATTTTTGTGATTGGGAATTAACTGAATTTCATAACTAATCCCATAAAAGCAATTAACACTCAAGTGATATTATCATTAAACCTCTGAATAGATTTTGCTTTCCCAGTTTAATCTGGATGGCAAAATAATGCTTTCATTGCAAATTTTCAAACTGAAAATTTATTGACTCCTCTTCAAGTGCCATCTGCCATGTAGTGAATATAGCTATTTTTCCCTAATGAAGAATTTTTTTTTTTTGGACTGGTAAGGGGATCGCAACCCTTGGCTCGGTGTCGTCTGCACCACGCTCAGCCAGTGAGCACACCGGCCATCCCTATATAGGATCCAAACCCGCAGCCTTGGCACTACGAGCGCCACACTCTTCCTGAGTGAGCCACAGAGCTGGCCCCCTAATGAAGAATTTTTAAAAAGCCTTGTTATGTGTGAAGTTTTAAATTTTATAAGCTTTCTTCTCTTTCACACTTAATTGCTCTAATTGCAAATGTGTTTCACAATGAATATGATTTGAAGAAATCACAGCTGATCAGAAATGAACACAAAATATCTTCTCTATGACCGTGTGGTAGACCATATTCTAGGATATCGAATGATATTCAAGATTCCTTCCAGCCCTGTCAATCCCAGGATGGTCTGAAGAAATATAGTTGTACAATCCAAAGCATCACTTTACGAGTGACATTCCTGGAGACTGAAGCTCTTGCCAACGCTTTTCCTTAAATGCAGTGCCTAAGGAGGTGCATTTCGAAGACAGACAAGCTATACCACACACCAGACTCTATTTCCTGTGCAGGAGGGACTACAGAATTCTGCATACTCAGCTAAGAGTTTAAACAGATGTTCATTTAAAAATATATTTAAATTTAAAGTCATACTTCTATATTTCTTAATGTCCCTAACCATTTCAGAAGCCCTAGGAAATTTCTGTACATCCTCAAATTGAATGACAGTCAAATTATGACAAAATTCTACCCAAATTACCTGCTTAAAATCTCCTACTGTTGAAAACTTTGACTTCTTCTCAACCGGGACATGAGAAACATGTTGGGAAAAAAGTCTAAAAACTCACCCACACACCCTTGCCCATCCTGTGGGGCTTGAAAGCCCTGATAACAGAGGCAGCGGAAGGAGCCAGCTGTATTGTCACAAAACCCGTGACTGTCACAAATAGTGTTGTTTACACATTCATCAATATCTGCAAAAAAGACATTTAACATCAGACACAAAACAAACACAGGCTGACATACACCAGCTATGAATGGATAAACAAAGGCATCCAACACACTTTGATTAGTATGAGATGATCATGTTTACACAGAAAGAAGTTTTAAAACATTTTACGTATAAATAAAATGTTTTGATGAAAATGGTTTAACAGCCAACATGTCAGGTTGTATGAGAAAACATTTACTTTTCCTCAGGAAATGTTTTCAAACTGAAATGACTGCTGCAATTGCACAGTCAGTATTTCCTACATGTTTTCAACTCTTTATTTCCAAGGACAGTCATATTCCTACAGGAGAAATATGCGAAAATATTATCACCTTTTTTGGTGGCAGGAAATGCTAATAATGGGCGGAAAGAAGCAGAGGTTTACTTGACCTTGTGGGTAACCTTGATCTATTATACACAGCATTTTGGGATGTCAAGGGGGAATCTGGTGAATTCAGCAGGGTAGCTGGCCATTCATGAGAAAAGATGTCATGTTACCAAGTGATAGCCACTCACGGTCATAAATGTGAATGCTGATCCATCTGATTATACAACTTGCAATTCATTTTGTTTTCTGTAAACTTGATAGATACTGGCCCTGTGCCTTCTTTTCTGTTAATAAAAATGTTCTCATAAAAGTGATGCCTCAATCGTGAAGTTGCACAGCCTTTTAGACACGGTTCTTCTTCCTTTTCCTCACGGGTACTAATTTTCTTCACCACTTTTTCTTCCCATTCTCCTCGTTTACTGCCACATCGCAAATTCCATTTGCCAGGCGCTCTGCCCTCTCTGCCTCTGAACTTAGCCCCCAAATATAGGTTTCCGGAGAAACAATGAAAAAAATGCAATTGCAGCCTCCAAAAACAAGGGCACTTCAAAAAGTTCATGGAAAGATCTGTAGTATCTTTCAGTTCTATTTTCCCACGAACTTCCTGAAGTACCCTTGTATATGAGAAGAGTCTACTTTATGTTCAAATAATGAAATCAGATAACAAATGAAAAAGAAATAATAAATGATAAGGAAAATGACAAGCTAAACTTCACTTGGCAGAATTTAGCTCAGGGGGAGTTAATATGAATAAAACTGAGTGTTTTCTCTTTAAAACTTTTTAAAGCTGAGTTGAAGAAATTTTCTAAAAGAAAAAGAAAATACTGACAATGATTTTTGGCAGCTATCTCACTTCCCTTCCTAATTTTCCAATACTGACATTATCAAGCATAAGTTCAGAGACTCTCGAGCTCATAATTTGGAATTGCAAAATCAAAGTTTTCTTAATTTTCTCAACTCAAATAACACTGTGTCCCTTCTCCTTTCAGTGTTGCTCCCCCCTCCCAACCCAAGCAGCCTCTTCTGTCCCTGGTTCCATGGGCTCATCCTTCTCCAGCATCTTTAACTATCCCTCCCAGCCTCGTCCCCTTACTGCCTTCAAAAATGTTAAAACTGCTTAGAAAGGCATCAAGGATCATGTCGTTACCTACAGTGCTTTTCCACTCCCTCTATCACTGAGAAATGTCTCAAAAGAATTGTCTACACTCATTGCCTTGATTTCCTAATACAGCTTATATGTAATACAGAAATAATAGTAGTCCTAGTAATGATAATAATGATGATAATAATGGTATGTTCCTATGATTACTGTGAGGATTAAACAAAATAACACACACCAAGTGCTCCCAAGACTGCCTGACGTCGGTATAGGAAGAATCCAATACCCATCACCTATTATTATTATTACTGCTGCTGCTGCTCTCCCTCCTCCTTCGTAGACCTGTGATCTCACTTCCTAAGTCTTTATCCCACTGAAACTCCTCTGAGAAAAGGCACCAATGACTGACTCATTGTTAAATCTGATGCTCATTTCCCAGTCGGTCACCCTTGACCTCTAAGTCTGGTGAACGCCCGCTCCTTGAACTCTCTCTTCCCGTGTCCGGATTGTTCTTGCTCCACCTGTGCCACGCCGGCTGGCCCTGGCCCTGGCCCTCGCCTGGAAGTGGGTCTGCCAAGGCTCGGGCTCTCCCTGGGACCCGCGGCGTGCCCACACCCTTCTCACACTCTGCCCACTTCAATGACGACGGTCCTCGGGATGGATCCCAAATCTTCCTCTCCAGCCAGCATCCTTTTTCCAAGTACATTTCTTATTCTTAATCATTTCCATTTGATCTTCTGCCACAATCTCAAACGTATCAAGCCTAAAAGCTGAATTCACTGTCTTCCTACAGAACCACACTTCCTGACCTTAGGGAGAAGTTTCTCTCAGCTCCATACCTCCTTCATTGCCTGTCTTATCTCCCTATCTTGAATGGAAAACTCACGGACATTATTTCTCATCTTAAAAAAATGAATCTCCCTTGGGGCATCTAATACAAAGACACTCAATAACTCTGTTCTGATTGATTTTCGATGTCAGCACAAGGCTGGGATTACAACTTATTTACTGATTACAATCGGGAGGAGGAACTGCATCGTGTCACCAAATCACTTCACACAGGCCACTGCTAATTTTAGACTTCTTGAAATGGGCATTTGTCAAAGAGATTATGTTATTCACTGAACCACAGGATTTAAGGGCTGGAAAGAAACTCCGAAATGCTTCCATTACCACTTATCTACTGGAAAGAAACTCAGCAATGCCTCAATCACCACTTATCTACTGATGATTTCCCAGTCCCTCTACAGGCCTGACCCCTGTCTTTCAGAGCCGCTTCTCTCATACCTGTTAGACAAGTTCATAATAAACGATCTTATTATCACTCCCCTCCTCACCTCACCTCCATCTCTCCCACATTCCCCTCATCAGCAAACCCAACCCATCACCCATGCCAGCCAGAAATCTTAACATCACCCTCCCCTTCGCCTCCTACTCCCGTCCGTCCTTCCCTGTTGTTCCCTCATCTGTCTTTCCTGATATTCCTTATACTCCTAATTGGTTTCCCTATCTCCAGTCTTGCCTCCCTCCTCTAACCCATTCTTTACCTAACTGCTGCCAATATGCTCTTTCCAAAATGCAATCCCATCCTTGCCATTTGCTTGTTCAGAACATCCAAGATCTCTTCTTGGCTAGAGGAGAACCACCACCCTCCTTAGCAGAATATGCAGTGCTCTTCGTCATCTGGCTCCTGGCGACACACATCTGGCCAGTGCTGACAACCTCCTTCCCAATTTGCACTCTAGCCCTATCACTGTCCTTTGAAAAATCTATGGTCTTTAATTTCTCACTAACTTGGTGCATGCTTCTTTCTCCACTGGAATCCCCACCCCTTTACCCCCACTTTGCTCAGAAACTACTCCTGGCCCTTTAGGACTGAGCTCAAGGGACATCTCCTCTACAACACCTTCCCCAGGCACTTCAGGAGCAGACTTCAGGGCCCCTTCTCTCTGCTGCCGGAGCATTTTGTGCAATTGCTACACTTACCAGGGCCACTTTCTGGGGTAGGGAATCCTCAACTAAACCTCACCAGCAACTTATTTTCCTACTATAATGGGAGGAGGGGTAGCAACAGATGAAGAAGGGAAGACAAGTACTAGAAATCTGGTGGCTTTTCAGTCCAGACTCTTAAAGTAAAATCTCTTGCTTTCTCTTTTATTAATTCTACCCAATTTTAGCAGATGACGATTTCTTGTTACTATTCTCTAGCACAGGAACCGAATAGTTGACCTGAAGGTGAACAAGCCCCAAGTCAGTTATGAATTACTGGGCGTCTTGCAGTCTCAGCCTTATTGTAACAGTGATTAACTGAGAAAGTTTAGATGAGCAATATTTTGGATTTGAATGAATAGGAAAAAATAACGCGGAGTGCCTGCTGGAGACTTGCTCTTCAACAACTAATATTTCATAAAAATGATATAATGTAACTCTCAGCCATTTCATGTTTTCAACAACGAGGTGAGGTAATAGCTTAATAAGAGGACAACATTTGTTTCACTTCTCTAAAGACCTATATAAAAAAAAAGATTCAATTAGAATTTTCTTTAATGATATGAGCTCTCTGAGATATTTTTCCATTGCCAGTCCTGTCTATAAATAGAATAAGAACTCCCACAATTAAAATTCTATAAAAATAAAGCTAAATGTTAGAAAATTAATTATGTTAGAATGAAAGCCTTATCAAGACTAAATGAACAAGTGAAAGCCATCCTGATTCCTGAAGTTAAATTCTGAAGATGAAACAAAATTTTGAATTATCTATATATCATGTTTTTTCTCCCCTTGATGAAGGGCAATTCTGCTGGAACTGCCAAAGCAATTTTGCTCAGGGATCTATCTCTAAGAGCCATGCACGATACTATCACTAGTAACACTATCTGACGGATTAGTGATCACAGAGTGATTGTCTAGCAATCTCTCAGTTGTCAACCCAGATAAATTAGTATTGTTATAAGAATTGCTGATTTCTCATACAAGTGTTGGCTATTTATATTTTACTGAACAAGGTAGATATAAATATTGATGTTTCAATGGAGATGAAGTCATGAAAGAACTATACAGATCAGGGATAGTACATCATTGATGTGAATTCCTCAATCACAAATTACGTAAATGTCAGAAAGAGAAATAAAACGGTTCTGGGTGTATTGGAACTGCCGCTGGCTCATTTTCACGTTGTCAGTAACTGACGGGCCCACACTTTTGAGAGTTTTGACTACTGACTTACTGGTAGAACAATTCTCCTTGTCCACAGGCTTTTTCTTTAATACATTTTCTCAATGAACCAAAAGTATTTCAAAATCTACCGATTGTTATCAGGGATTCTACACATAAGAGCAGAACCCTAACTAGGTATTCCCAATTTTTTCAAATAAAGTTGTAAGGCCAGACATGTGGTGTCCACCCTCTCACTTAGGTCAAGTGAATTATGAAATAAGAAACAAATATGGAAAGAAGGCATGGTTTTCTAAAATGCCTGGGGTCAGGCAAACCTTATTTACTGACCAAGAAACTAAAACTGTGTTCAAAGACCTCAACAATGGGGCCGGCCCGGTGGCGCACTGCTGTAGTGTG
>NW_007728355.1:196254-198525 GCF_000696425.1 Galeopterus variegatus
ACCCTCGGACGGGAGCGCCGCCGCGCTTCCCAAGCGGCGCACTATCCAGTGCACCACCGGGCCGGCCCAGAACTGCTGATTTCTCATACAAGTGTTGGCTATTTATATTTTACTGAACAAGGTAGATATAAATATTGATGTTTCAAAGGAGATGAAGTCATGAAAGAACTATACAGATCAGGGATAGCAGATCATTGATGTGAATTCCTCAATCACAAATTACGTAAATGTCAGAAAGAGAAATAAAACGGTTCTGGGTGTATTGGAACTGCTGCTGGCTCATTTTCACATTGTCAGTGACTGACGGGCCCACACTTTTGAGAGTTTTGACTATTGACTTACTGGTAGAACAATTCTCCTTGTCCACAGGCTTTTTCTTTAATACCTTTTCTCAATGAACCAAAAGTATTTCAAAATCTACCGATTGTTATCAGGGATTCTACACATAAGAGCAGAACGCTAACTAGGTATTCCCAATTTTTCAAATAAAGTTGTAAGGCCAGACATGTGGTGTCCACCCTCTCACTTAGGTCAAGTGAATTATGAAATAAGAAACAAATATGGAAAGAAGGCATGGTTTTCTAAAATGGCTGGGGTCAGGCAAACCTTATTTACTGACCAAGAAACTAAAACTGTGTTCAAAGACCTCAACAATGAAATTCATAACAAACCTCAATGGTTCCATTAGGTTTCCTGCATTACATACAGAAAAGACTATGTACACGTGCATATATTCAAACTATGTGTGTATGTGGGAAAAGGGTGTTTGTGTCTATTTTACTAGAATAATTTGGTTTTCTTTTTTCAGATACATTTTTAATTTTTCTGTTTGTTCTGAATTAAGAAGAAAGTGCTTCTTTCTCTCAGTTTCTTAATTTGTTTTGTTGATTTCCTTCTTCCTTATTCTGAGCAAGATAGGTCTACCTATCAGGGGAAGCAGCTCACTAAAGAGCCTTTCTTCTCTGCCAGGACACCCTAGAGAGGTAGGTGGTGGGAATGGGAGTGCCATTTCTGGTAATGGATCATCCACAGGAAAATCTCTACAGCTTCTGCATAGTTGGGAAAAAATGGCCTTCCTGTCATCAGAACATTTTGGGATGAGTCATATGGTCCATTTCGACTTGAAGGGAACTTGAATGTTATCCAGTTTGACCTCTTCATTTTAAGAACCAAAAAACTGAGGCCTAGAAGGGGAAGTGACTTGCCTCAAGGTTACACAGTCAGTTAGTGGCAGAGCTGGCAGAGGAACAGAGTCTAGTCAAGAAACCATCTTCTGAATTCAATCTTGTGGCTTTTATCCATCACACCCTCTTACCTCCCATATAGTGGAGATGGTTATAAAAGGCCCTGAGGGTAAATAGAACTGACCAAATGTGAGCCCAACAAGCACACTGGAGTTTGTTCACAAAGATGGAAGCCAGAACTTCCTATAGCTCCTTGATTCATCACATATTGACCTGCAGTTTAGTCAAGAACTTCCTCTTGTCTGTAAACAAGACCTCGACATCTTTGTCCTTAAAACAAAGAGTATCATCATATTTAAAATCTAAGGACCAGGGGTACCACAGGCCCTAAAGAGGATGTTTTTCAAGAGGATGTTCTGAAGAAAGCACATCAGGCACCAACAGTGTGCGAGCCTTGGGAGGTCCCAGGACCATATCTAACATCGGTGTTCTTGACCTCTTCACAAAAAGGAAATGACCCACCATTTCAGCCCAGAGCTTCCTGACAAACTGGAATTGGTTAAATATTTGGTGCCAGAATCTTAGGAAAAACAGATCCAAAGAAAAGGGGCCTGTACTGGAAGGGATGTAGGGTTCCTCCTTCAGGGGAAATACAGCCCTCACACTTTTTACTGAAAGGAACGGAAGCCGACCAGGAGACAGTAAAGCCCAGCCAAGA
The DNA here is from genome assembly GCF_000696425.1 of Galeopterus variegatus. Lineage (NCBI taxonomy): Eukaryota > Metazoa > Chordata > Mammalia > Dermoptera > Cynocephalidae > Galeopterus > Galeopterus variegatus. Next base: position 198,157 of record NW_007728355.1, read on the forward strand.
AGTGGGATTGAAAGACGTTAAACCATCTGAATAGATGCCCAAAGGAATTTTAAAATGGCATGGCTGCTGGCCCAACAGAGATTAAGGTCTCCCTCACAGCACAAGAGGGAAGCCAGCATTAAACAGAAGATGAGCACAAGGCCTAAAGAAAAAAAATAAGGTTTAGCCAATAGGAAATTAAAAACTGGCTTTGGAGACAGTCCAGAGAATACAATAGGATATGGAAAGAACCTTTTAAAAAAGGTCCACTGAGGTCTGGCAACCTCGACAAGGCTGGAGAATATGGGCCTTATGCGTTACGGAAAATAACTTTGTTCTGGGAAATGGGGATGGGCCAGAACACAGCAAAAGACTATGTCCTTTGCAGAA
>NW_007728355.1:198851-214108 GCF_000696425.1 Galeopterus variegatus
GAGAATACAATAGGATATGGAAAGAACCTTTTAAAAAAGGTCCACTGAGGTCTGGCAACCTCAACAAGACTGCAGAATATGGGCCTTATGCGTTACGGAAAATAACTTTGTTCTGGGAAATGGGGATGGGCCAGAACACAGCAAAAGACTATGTCCTTTGCAGAGTCTGACTGCCATGCTGTCGCCTGACAGAGAAGGGCAGGAAAAACCGTGGGGACCTTGATGGTCACAAGTCTGTCTTGAAAGCCAGCCACCTAAGATAAGTAACAAGAAATGACAGACATGGCAGGTTATTTCAAATCCAACTTTCTAGCACGTAAACTCTAGAAAACAAGACTATGAGAGATCATTTTTTCCAGCTTTGAGACTCACTCCTTTAAAAGAGATTTTTACTTATTCTTTAAAAGTTTACTTATTCTTTAAAAGTCACCCAGAGCAGCCTTCCATTTGATTTCTGTATGCGGCTATAAGACCCAGAGAAACTAAACCAAAACTTTGCTCCATTCTATCAACCGTTATGTAGACAACATATATTTACCATCCACAGTTAAAGACATCCTATTGAAAACCACCCTAAAATCACAAATATCATACTAGTTATCTTATCCAAAAATGTGGGAGTCGTCCTTGATTACCCCACATCCAATCACCAGGCCCTTCTGATTTCCTCTCCTGGTTACATCTCCAATCTCTCCCCTCCTCTCCAGCCTTACTCAGGGCCTCGCTATCTCTCACTCGAATCCTGCAATGGGCTCCTAACTGGGTTTTGTGCTTTCAGCCACTCATTGTGGCCCCAAATTCATCCCCCATAACGTCAGGATAATTTCCCTATTGAAATAGTCCAATCGAGTAATTCTCTGCTTAAGCTCTTCAGTTTTTCTCCATGGGTAATAGTGAAAGGCCCTTGCCACATGCCTCCGAGCTCACCCACGCTTGGGTTCTTGAGTTATTTGCTCTTCCAGCTGGCCTCTGCCCCAGCATGTTCTACTTTCTCCTTCCTTCCCTCGCTGTTGGATCAGTCCATCAGGATCAAACATTTCCTGCTATCTCCCATCTTAAAAATATCAAAGGGCTCTTTGCACCCTAATCCCTTCAGTGAGAACCATATTCCTCATCCATGCCCTTTTAACAGCTAAGGTTGTTGACGTATCTACACATGCTATGTCCACTCCATCAGTTCTCATTCACTCTTAGGTAGCTCCTGTGTACAAGACTCCACTGAAATGGCTCTTGATAAAGTCACCAAAGGCTTCTTCTTCATTGTCATCTTAATAGAACTCAGTAGTATTCAACGCAATTGATCAGTCTCTGCTTTCCCTTGGATTCCATGGTCCTATATGCTCCCAGGCTTCCTCATAATTCTTGGGTCACTCCTACTGTCTTTCTCTTTTACTTGGCCCCTAAATGTTGAAGTTTCTCAGGCTTAGTCCTAAGCCTCTTTTCTTCTCATTCTGTGACCTCTCTCGGTGGTCTCATCCATTCTAATGGTTTCAAAAACCATCTATATCTGATTACTCCAGTTTATATCTCCAGCCTGTATTTCTCTTCCTAACAGTAGACCTAACCTAACCTGATGCAACTGCTACCTGACATACTCACATGGATATTTCCTAGGCAACTCTACTTTAATATGCCCAAATCATGCTCTTGATCTTTTAGGAAAAAAAAATTGCTTCATTTTTCACCATGTCAGCAAACAGTGCCACCAAATGCCTACTTGTGAAAGCCAGAACCCATGACCTATCCTCAACACTCCTTCTCCTTCTTGCCCTATGTCCAATCCAACACTATGTTCTAGTCTATTACCAGGTTCTATCTCCAAAACATTTCTTGAGTCATTCATTTCTCTCCATCACGCTGCCACTACTCTGGCTGAACTACTGTAATATCCGAGAAGACATCCTGACTTCTCTCTTGCCCATCTAATTGCATTTCCAAACAGCATGCCAGATGACATATACTTAAAAAATATAAATTAAATGATTGAACTAAATCAAATCTAAGACTCCACCCATTGAAAGGAACACAATTTTTTAAAAAGATTCTGAAAATTAAACTATTTTGCACTGCTTTTTAAAAACACCTCAACTGTAAGAAGCATCCCAATATTAAAGTGTGAAAAAAATATGCGTCTTAGGAAATGATGAAACATAGCTGTTCTGCTTATAATCTATTGGTCTGTTTCAGTTGCACTTAGAATGACACCCAAAGTCTTTACATTTCCTATGAAGCGTTACATATTCTGTTCCTGTCTCCTCAGCACCATCCTGTACCATGCCTCCTTCTCTCTAAGCACCAAGCATGGCTTTTTTCACTCCCTCGAAAGCACCGAGTACTTCTCTGCCTCAGAGCCTTTGCCCTCGCTACAATTCCACGTGGGAATGCTTCACTCCACCTTGTCATCCCCTCTCCATTTTTCCATGGGGTAACCCACTCTTTAGAACTCTGTTCAAATACCATTTCGTTAAAGAGATCCTTCAGTTGCCACAAAGCTTTCCTTCCTCCTTCCTCTCACTGACCTCACTCTTTCCTTCACAGCAGTTGTAAGTGTGTGGCCATATGTTTTTTGGAAAGCTTATTTACCACTTGTCCTCTGCACATGTAGTTCCTAGAAGGCAGAATCATGTCTGTTTCACTGATCACTGTATGTCCACATTCTGGAATAAGGACTGGCACATAACAGGTGTACAATGAATATTTAATTAATGCAAGCATGTCTTCCATTATCCAGCCTTTGTCTACCTCTTCAGCTATATCTTATATATCACGTTTTCCCCCCTCACATGTTCAACTGAAACTAATTTACTTACGGTGTCCCAGCCCTATGCAATATTTCATGTCTCCACATCTTTGCTTATGGCATTTATTCTGCCAGGAGCACACAACCTCTTGCAGCTACCATGTCACACTTTTCATCTGGATAACTTCTGCCTGCCCTCCAAGCTCTCCAAGGCTCAGCTGCAGCCTTCTAGAAGCTTTTTTGTCCCCACCTTGTGCTGAAAATGTGTCTACTCAGACAGCCTCTTCCTGCCCCTCACAAAACATTTATGATGACCCTAAAAAAACAGAACATCACATTATCATCAAAATCCAAGGCTGAGTACTCATGGCCACAGCACAGGAGAAAGAATCACTACCGCAACAGGGTTGGGTTGAAAAAACAATTGGTGACCTAGCCGTTTTCCATCTCATCCAAAAGCAAAGGTCAAATTAAAGCTGCACTGGAGGTACTTTAAAAAGTAGGATTTGCGGGGCCGGCCCGGTGGCGCACTGGATAGTGCGCCGCTTGGGAAGTGCGGCGGCGCTCCCGCCCGAGGGTTCGGATCCCACATACAGACCGGTTCCCGCTCACTGGCTGAGCGAGGCGCGGGAGCAACACCGAGGGTTGCGATCCCGTTGCTGGTCCCGGTCCGGTACGGGGGCGACATTGAGGGTTGCGATCCGTTGCCGGACACGGAAAAAGACCAAAAAAAAAAAAAGTAGGATTTGCAACATAGGAACTTGTGTTTGAAATTATTAAAGGCAGACTTGAAGAGACCTTCTAGAATGAAGGTAAAAGAACAAAATAATGGGCAAGAAAATGCCCAATTTTATCTCAGATGTATGAAAAAGTTAAATACAAAAATAACACTATAAAGATAAAATACTATATGAAATACATATAAATGTACAATTGATCACAAAAGAATAGGAAAAATCACAAAAAGTAATGAAAAATAAAAGCACCATAAAATTAAGGGTGAATTAAAGAATGGGGGAAATATTTGTAAAATACTGATAAATGGTTATTATCCATAATATACATAAATCAATTAGAAAACACTAAAACTCTACCTCAGACAAAAAATATTTCAGAGCAAAAGTAGACAGACATAAAAGTAATTAACCTCCTTAGTAATAAATGAAAATTAACCCAAGATATTACTTTCTCCTTATTAAATTAACAGAGAAAGAATATGAACACGTGTTTCTTTTTAGAGATGGTGCTAGGTGCTAGGAGGTCTCATTCATTGCTGATGGACGCAGAAACTGTTAGAACCTTTCTGGAAAACAAAGAGGCCACCCATCAAGGTGCTGATCTTGTAATTAAACCTCTTAGAATTTAATCCTGGTGAAAATAAATGTTTACATGCAATCAATTCATAGAGCATTAAACAGCAGCAACAACAAAGCAAACATCCTGCATGTCCACAAACAGGAACATACGTTTAAAAACTTATGATACAATTATGTGATGGAATCAGGTGGTCATTAAAAGATTTATTTTCAAAGGGTTTTAAATGATGTCAGAAAATACAAATAATATATTGCTAAGTGAAAAAGTAAAGATAAAAATTATATGGTCTTATTTTATTACAAAATTTAAGTACTGAAAGCTGAAAAAAAGAAATACATCCAATATTAGCAGTAATTATCACTGGTTGGTAGATAAATGGCTAATTTTTTTTCCTTTGTATTTCTCAACATTTTCTAAATTTTCTACAATTAATATGTGTTACTCTGAAAATCAGAAAAATTACATACTTGCAATCAACTATTTGAAGATACTGAAAGTAACATTTTAATTATTTTACTTGAGTATATAAAGATATACTCCACCCTAACAGGAATAAACACTTGAATGAAATAAAACTCTATCAACAAAAACATAATGAATATCTATAAATATTTTAAATATATTGAAAGCTTACATTATTTCGCTATTTCTTTCTATCAACAATTAATAAAACACATGTTTTATTTTAAAATAAGGTGTTTTTGGAATGATAAAAATTACATAAGAGAAAATTTTATTGATAATTATTACTAATTAATAGTATACACATATTTAAGTTAGGAGACCATAGAAATTCTCAACAATTGCAATTAGAAATAAACAAGTAAACAAAAAACCTCAAAATAAAACAAATAAAACCCTTTAAAATTCTCTTTAGCCTAGCCAAATTTTCTTGCATACAAGGCTATATTTGTTTATTTTATAAAATTCCAGAGACTGATCAAAAGTAAAATCTTTTGAACATTAATTCAAAGATTCTGTTGAATAAAAAATAAAAACACTTTGGACCAATCCTTTTCTCAAATAAAAATGGTAAATTGCCAATTGTAAATATTTTCTATCTTAAGATGGATTTTTCTACTGTATACAGATAATTATAGTACACAATTTCACTTTTTATTATGTGAAAGTAGATTTTGAGTGAATATGTTTCCCATTCCAAACTTAACTTCTAGTACATTTTATCTCCTTTCATACACTGTGTGGTTAAAAATCATAGGGAAACAAAGGAGGAGGAGGTGGCATAATAAAAAATTACTCCAAAAGAAGGTTTTAAAAAAAGAAAGGAAAAGGAACAACAAACTGATGAGACAAACAGAAAACAAAGAGTAAAGTATAGATTTCAACCCCCCCCTCCAAGTACCAGCAATTATATTAAATATATATGGACTAACTACTTCAATTAAAAGACAGAGATTGGGGCTGGCCAGTTAGCTCAGTTGGTTAGAGGGCATCCTTATTCCAAGGTCATGGGTTCTGATCCCTGTACTGGCCAGCTGCCAAAAAAAGAGACAAAGATTGTCAGTCTGCATTAGAAGAAAACTAACTATGTGCTGCTTACAACAGAAAGACCTTTCATTATAAGAACATAGAAAAGGGGGAAAAGAAAAGCTTGTGCAGCTATACTAAGAAAAGACAAAGTAGACTTAAAAAAGAACATTTCAAAGGGATAAAAAGGTCAATCCACCAGGAAGATACAAAAATTCTATATTTCCTTCTACTATCAGAAAATATATAAAATAAAAACCAGCAAGCTGAAATAGGAAACAGACAAATCTCCATAATAATAATGTGAGATTATAAAATATCCCTCTCAGTAACTTATGAGTATATAAACAGACAACAACAATAAAAAAATCAGTAGGGATGTAGATGATCTGAACAACACAACTCACAAACTGGCTCTAATTGATATATATAGGTCCAATTAAACAATATATATTGTTTTCAAGTACAGAAGGAATATTTACTAAAAAGGATGATATTCTCAGCCATAATAAATTCCAAAGATTGAAGTCATTTAGAGTATGTTCTGTGACCACAGAGGTAAAAATCAATAACAAAAATCTAACTAGAAAACCCCCAAATGTCTGAATATTAAGCAAAACACTTCTAAATAATTCATTGGTCAAAGAGAAAAAAATGGACTTTAAAAAATTTTTTATCTGAATAAGAAAATACAACATTTCAAACACCTTGTGGATACAGATAAAACCATTCTAAGAAAGAAATGTATAGCCATAAATACATACAATAAAAAAAGGAGGTTGAAAACCTAATGATTTAAGAATCTATTTTAAGAAGTCAGAAATAAAGCAAATTAAACTCAAAGAAGGTAGATAGAAAAAAATAATATAAAAGCAGAAATAAAAGAGAGAGAAAAAAAGAAAAACCAAGAAAAGTTATTTCTTTGCAAAGACTAATATCCCTAGGAAGCTGGTCAAGAGCAAAACAGAGAAGGCACAATTTACTAAAATAAAAAATAAAAGACAACTCTACACATTCTACAGAGGAGATTAGAGGATATTAAGAACAACTTTGTGCCAATGAATTAGAAATTTTACCTAAAATGAATAAATTTTTTGAAAAATAAAACTTCCAAAACTGACATGAAAAGTCAAAAGTCCCAATATTGTATTATCTATTAAATATATCTTAACTGTAATTTAAAAACCTTCATAACACATACACACAAAAAAACAAAACAAAAATAAAAATTCCAGGAACAAATGACCTCACTGGTGAATTCAAGGAATTCAAAGAAGTAACACCAATCTTAGAAAAACTTTTTCAGAAAACGGAAAGAGATGACACTTCCAAACTCATTTTATAAGATGACAGCAACCTTGACTCCAACTTCATAAGATATTAAAAGGAAAAATAATTAAAGGCTAACCTCTCTTATGAATACAGATGCAAATATTTTAAACAAAATACTAGCAATTTGACCCCAGCAATATATAAGAAGGACACTATATCATGACCATTGGCTTTATTATAACAATGCAAGAGTATTTTCACTAAAAAAAAAATTAATATGTCTGGAATATGTATGTGATGGAGGCACCAGAACTACCATCTTGCACCATGATATAGGAACCATGTGTCAAGAATAGCAGAGCAACAAGGTCTGGATGCCAGTATTGTAGACCTGCACTATCAGCCCTAGATTACTTATGCTTAGACTGCTATATAGACAGAAATAAACTCTCACCTTGTTTAAAAATCCAGTCAGTGTAATTCACCACATGAACAAAACAAAGGCAAAAATAATATTATTGGGCCGGCCCGGTGGCGCACTGCTACAGTGCGCCGCTTGGGAAGCGCGGCAGGCGCTCCCACCGAGGGTTCGGATCCCACATACAGACCGGTTCCCGCTCACTGGCTGAGCGAGGCGTGGGAGCAACACCAAGGGTTGCGATCCCACTGCCGGTCCCGGTCCGGTACGGGCGCGACACTGAGGGTTGCGATCCATTGCCGGACACGAAATAAGACAAAAAAATTAAAAAATAAAAAAAATAAAATAATAATAATATTATTATTATTTCAACAGATATAGAAAAGACGACAAAAAAATAAAAAAATAAAAAAAATAAAATAATAATAATATTATTATTATTTCAACAGATATAGAAAAGACATCTATTAAAATTCAAAACCATTCATAATAAAGACCCTTAGCAAATGAGAAATAGAAAGTAACTTCTGTATCTGATAAAGAGTATCTACTTTTAAAAGAAACTTATGGCAAACATCATACTTAAACAAATATCAAGTGCTTTCCCTGCTGGGATAAGGAATGAGACAAGGAAGCTAGCTGTCACCACTTCTGTTCAACATTATAGTGGAGACCCTAAACAGGGTAATAAGATGAGAAAAGGAAATAAAAAGTATAATTATCAGAAAAGAAGAAATAAAATTAGCACTACTTGTACAACATAATTGTATACGTAGAAAATCCAAAAGAATCCGCAGAAAAACTAATTAACAAGTGAATTTATTAGCAAGGTCATAGATACAAGGTCAATGTACAAATATCCAACTGAGCTCCATACACTAGTAAAAAACAATTATAAGGGTAAAAAAACTTTACATACCATTCACAACAACATAAAAATACTGAATCCTGAGGAAATATGTCTAAAAAATGTTGTGCAAGACTTTACACAACAACTGCAACAAAACACCAAGACAAAAGAAACACTAAGTAGAGGAATATGTTGTATGGATTGGAAGACTCAATACTGCAAAATGTCAAATCTCCTCAAACTGATTTAGTGAAATTCCAATCACAATTCCAGAGTTTTTTGGTTTTTATTTTTTTGTGAAAATTGATAATCTGATTATAAGATTTATATAGAAATGCAAAGGGCCAAGAATATCTGTGACAATCTCAAGAACAAAACTGAGAAGTTTAGAATTTACAGCACCACGTATTAAAAATCATTATAACGCTAATGTAATTAAGATAATGTGCTATTGTTGTAAGGATAGGTAAATAAACCTATGGAATGGAATAAATAATCCAGAAATAGACCCAAATATATATATGACCACATGGCTCATGCAAAGTTGCAGATCAGTGGGAAAAGGAAACTCTTCAATAGATGGCAATGATTCAATTTGACATCCATTTAGGAAAAAAGAAAATCTTGACCTCTTGTATTTCACAACACTCTCAAATTAATTTTAGTGGGATTACACATCGAAATGTAAAATGTAAAACAATGAAGCTTTCAGAAGACAACATAAAAGAGTATCTTAATGACTTTAGGGTTTGCAAAGATTTTTGGACACAAAAAGTACTGTTCTCAAATGCAATAATTAAAACATTGGACTTCATTAAGAATTTGGGTTCATCTGAAGTTACCACTAAGACAGCTATTGTTCTGAGTACTTCATTTTGAAGAGGTTTGTTGTGCAGAATTAGGTAATTGAAACAATACCCAAAGAGCAAATAAGGGTATTTAAAGTTGTTAAACATCAGTCCTCACCAGGGAAGTGCAAACTGACATCATAATGAGATACCTTTACTTAGCATGGCTAAACTTTTAAAGGAATGACAGTACCAATTATTGACAAGGATGTGGATCTGGAACTCTCACACATTGCTGATTGCAGTGTAAACTGGTACTCTGGAAAACTAGCTTTATTTACAAAAAGTGAAAATACATATATTTTATGGCCCAGCAACTATACTTCTGGGTGATATCCAACAGAAATTAGTGATTATGTCCACTAAAAGACATGTTCAAGAATATTCACACAAGCTTTGTTCGCAAAACCCCAAACTGGAAGCAACCCAAATGACCATCAACAGTAGAATGGATACGTAATTGTAATATGTTCATAACAATGAAAAACTACACAGCCATGAAAATAAATGAACTGCTACACATAACAAGACAGATGAAGCTTACAAATATAATATTGAATTAAAGAAGTCAGACACAAAGGAGTACATATTATAATGATTTCATTTATATAAGGTTCAAAAATAGGCAAAACAAATCCACGGTGATGAAGTCAGAATATGGTTACTACAGTGTGATGGGTATTGAGGAGGGGAGGGGAATAGTCATGAGGAAGTTTGATGGAGGGTTCGGGTGGCTGCTCACTCTGTAAAAGCTCATCAAGCTGTACCCTTACGATTTACACACTTAGTTAATCTATACTGCTACATTTCCTAGTTAAAGACAATCTTACCATTCCAAAAGCTCATTTTGTTTCTCTGTTTCCCATGGGTAAGTGGTATTGTAGCATAGGTATTAGAATAAGTTTTAAGGGACCTCAGAAGTAATCCTGAACCACTTCCTATCTGCCATTGCAATACTCTGAACCTTATTTTTCTCCAACTGCAAAATGAAGTTATGCTATTTTTCTGTTTGCTTTTTAAATAGGAATACAAACAAAAATAAGAGAACATATCCAATTCAATACATCTTTCCTTAAAAATTTACATTTCTACATGACCCACTCAGTCTGGTAGAAGGTGATGGAAAATTATTATGGAATGCTGTTTTGTTTTTGGCTTTCTGTTTTTTATCATTTTCTTAGATTATAACAGCATTGTTATATATTCAGAGCAGACTGAAATCCTAATATTCTAAGATACAGGGCTTCAGAATCACAAATACTTAAACAGATAATGAAAAATGAAAGTCAGATGCATTTAATGCTCCAAAGGTTGGCCACATTTTAATGTTAAGAATTCATGATGAGACACTAGATCTGGATCAGTCCAGCTCCCCAGGGACCGCTTCAGAATCACAAATACTTAAACAGATAATGAAAAATGAAAGTCGGATGCATTTAATGCTCCAAAGGTTGGCCACGTTTTAATGTTAAGAATTCATGATGAGACACTAGATCTGGATCAGTCCAGCTCCCCAGGGACCTTGTTGGCCCCACCCCCTTAAACACTGCTGAGAATGCGTTACCTGTTCTGGTCCATTTCCCCACTCCACATGCCCTTTCAAACATTTAAAAATAAACACAGTTAGTAAACATTCTTTTACATAGGGCAAAATATAAAATGAGTTTTTAATTTTGTGATTTTTTTTGAACACCCGAAAATGTACTAGGAATTTTTTAAGTATTTAAATTATATCCCTAGTTCTCATTTCTAATAGACTTTTAAAGTCAAAGACGTGGGATACACGTACAGAAGATTCTCTCGCTCTCATCCAAAGGTCAAGGATGAAAATCTTCATGATTAAAGTCATTTTCGATTACCTGCTTTAAAAAAATTCCATCTGTGTCAGTAAACAGCTTCAAAAGCATGCAGTTTATGCTCGGCACATATGCTCCCATCCTGAGAATGGAGACACTGGGTGGAGTTGATGGGCACTGCGTGGGGAAGCCACTCGTGTGCCAGATGTTAGGTTCAATTACAATAAAATCTTGATATTATATGCTAAAATTCAAAAGTGAATATCTGGGACATTTAAGGGAAAAATTCTGAATTAGGTTGAAAAGTAGTGCATTTTTAATGAAAAACAAAACACTTTGATTTTCCTTAAACACAATAAGTCATCTGTGCTTCTTGAAAGAGAAAGAGAATCTAAAGTGTACTTCTGAATTTAAAAAGACTTTTCTTCCTATTTCTTCCCACCATGGGTTGACAAAATATTATATAAAAACTGGAAAATGTATGAAAAAGATCTGAATTTGCTACAGAAAGAACTATTTCCAAATACTTAAAGGGGGGAAAAAAAGGTTAAAAAAAGAAGCCTAAAAAAACCAACACTTTTCTACTCCCATGGGTAAAGAATTATAATTTACTATTATATCATGAACTATCACAAAAAGGGGTGTTTTAGCTCCATTATAAATAAACCCCACGCTGTTCAGAAAAAGTTCTTTAGATACTAATGGAAAATATCCTGAACTTCAATTGCATATTTCTTCTATCACAATTACTCACAAAATATATATGAAATACACAGTGTGTTTTTATGCTATTATAAATTTTTTAAATGCAGTAATACTTCATCTTAACATATTTATACCCATTTGGACTGTCTCCACATTAATTTAATAGTTTTACATTTTTATACCTGTGTTTTTTGTGGCTTTTTAAAAAATAAACATCTTATTCTAAATTTAGAGCCATGCTGTGCATTTTCTCGTCTTATACAGCATTTCTCACACTACAAGGTACGGCCAATGAGGACTAGGAGGTGGCCCCAAGCACAAGCCAAACATATAAAACCGAAGACAAAAAAAAGGAAAAAAAAAAAAAAAAGAAGTGCTAAAAGAGTAATACTAAATCACATTCTCATTTATTCATTTTTTAACATTTACTTGCACATTTTTGTGGGGTACAATGTGCTGTTTCAATACATGCATATACTGCACAATGATTCACTTAGGGTAAATAGCACGGTTTGTACCCATTAAGCCATCATTTCTCCTCCCCTTCTCCCCTCTTGGCCTCTGGTAACCATTATTCTACTCTCCACTTCTACGTGAACCACTTTTTATTTTTTTAGATTGCACATATGAACAACAACACATTCTATGTTAGAACAATAGAACAGTAACATGTTCTATGGGCCAGGCTCCACTCTAAGTAGATCTGTGCCAGCGTGTATCAGTTCCATGTAGGTACTATTATTATGCACATTATACAGATGGGGAACTGAGGGGCTTGAGGGTTCGTAACTTATCCAAATTCACACGGCTTAGAAGAGCTGGAGTAAGAGTTCAAAAGCCTTTGTACTTAAACTCCACAGCCTAACTTCTTTACCACTGCTGTACTACCCAATAGTTATTCAGCATGTGCTTTAGAGAATTAAGTCTTCAAAAACAGAGGGGAGTCTTCACAAAAATGCACAACACACTCAGTTCAGAGTCATCTTACTACAGATGTTTCCTAATATTCCAGGATGATCTACAAATCATCTCTTCCTCCCTTCATTCATTCACCCAGTATTTTTTGTGCCCTACCTAATTGTTCCCAATGGCATACAGAACTGGGAACACCACAGAAAATGATCTCTGTCTGACTGATTTGAGAGTCCAGCAGTGGAGTCTGACAGTGAGCAATAAACAAGATAAAGAAGTAGAATAAGGTAAGAGAGCAAAATAGAGGGACAGGAAGTCAATGAATCAATTCATTAGGGGGTGAGTGAATCTGAGAAAAGATGGCCAGAAAAGGGCTCACTGAGAAAGCAACATTTGAATAAAGACCTATAGGAAGTAAGAGATGACAATCTCCCTACTTCTAATTAGTATGATAAAGTTCCTCATTTGAATCTGTTTATTGCCGCCAAAAGCATAACAATTCATACTTAACAAACTACCTATAGCTTTGTTGTGAGGATTAAATGAGAAACGGGTACAAGGCACTTAGCCTGGCTCATAACAAGAACTCAATGAATGCTAGCTATTATTATGACTGCTATTGTTTTAATAAAGTCATGAAATCAGATATACAAAGTATCCCAGTACACTCGCACTGGGAGTCCAGAACAACTGCTTAATATTCTATCAGCTGGATGTCTAACAAGTAACTGTTTTTGGAATCAATGTAAGACGCATTACAATTTAGGTCTGAAGTATTAAAATACTACTCACAACAGCCTTACGTGACCTAACAGGAACTCAGGTTGCTGATGGTATTGACAGACTCACCAAAACACGAGATGCAAGAAGCCCAGCGATAAGACGCATTACAATTTAGGTCTGAAGTATTAAAATACTACTCATAACAGCCTTACGTGACCTAACAAGAACTCAGGTTGCTGATGGTATTGACAGACTCACCAAAACACGAGATGCAAGAAGCCCAGCGCCTGGGGCACAAGTGGCGTCAGCGTAAGGCTGCAGGGTGAGCTGGCCTACTCGCAGACCTCACTTTCTGGCAGGCTCCTGTCTGTTTTTTGGCTGCGAGGAAAGTGTTTACTTCTCCTTCTATGAACAGATGATTTTCCATAGCTCTCGGGTTTTAAAAGGTCAGCAGTGATAAAATAAGACTTAGGAAGATCTCTTGGATTTTTTGCTACTATTATGAATTTCTTCATACAAATGTTGATATACAGGAGACCATCAAGCAATGCATGGAAAATCTGTATTCCACGTCCAAAAGCAGCTTCTTCCAGCAAAATTTCTTCAGCTCTCTCCCTAATGATTTAAACATCCATTTTCACTCACTTCTCCAGAAGTACATTCACAGGAAGAGTGAGTGTGAACAGTAGCCTTTATAGCTGGAAGCCACTTCCTTTCCTTACCTGGAACGTTGTATATAACCCTTTTTCTTTTCACACATGGGAGAGAGTGAATCCTGTTGCTGACCTAAATTCCCTTTCTTTAGAAAAGCAAGCAATGCTCAAGTCATATGCTCTTAGTCGATTTTTCAGTTTCAGATCCTAAAACTACTAAAAACCTAAAAATCTTTGGGCCAAGCAGCTAGATGTAATGTGTCATTGTGTCAGAGCACTCTGGTCCTACTTGGCAAAATCATTTTCAGAAATATTTTCTCTTTGGTGATAGATATAAAGTTCTATCTCCATGCCTCAAAACCACCAATTGCCTTGGAGTCCTGTCAACAAAGATTTTATGCTTTCATTCTACACTCTTCGTAGAAAATGTGCCTAAAAGTCTAAAAACAAACCATACTTGCTCTCGATCCGTTATTTCTTTGATTTGGCCATGTTGCCTTTCCTGTGTTTTCTGGTTCTCAATCAACACAAAATTAGCCTGCGTCTGGACCCATCTTATGGTCAAACCGATATCCCTGCTCTCGGTAAACTTCAAGAAGCTGGCCATCCTTACCAGGCGCATATGTTAGGTTTTCCATTTCAGATGAATGCGGTAGCAAGGAATGGCTTAAAGTAGATTCCTAAAACGGTGACAGGATTAGAGTCTCCACAACTATTTAACAATAGGACTTGATTCCTTGAATACTCTGCGTAAAATACTGTGGGACTCAGATTTCAGGCTGGATGTTATAAGAAATCCCATTCCTATCTTATAGTTCTCAATTTTCCATCAATATTAGAACCGTTTCTGAAAACTAGAACCAGAAGCTGCCGATGGCATATGCAGGCCTAGGTATTATTTTGAAAAGTGAAAAAGAACATCACCATCATCCAGGAGAGGAAAATACAGGAGTAGAATACAGAACTAAAATGAAAAGTTTTGATTTTCCCTTTCCAATGAAAAATAGGTAATACCAGAAATGTGTCTAGACTTTATTTTTAAGAGTGGTTATAGGTTCACAGCAAAATTACACAGAGAGTTCCTGTATATCCCCAGCTCCCTTCACCCCTGTCCCCCAGCCTCTCCCACTATCAATGCCACACACCAGAGTGGTGCATTTGTTACAACTGACAACCCCTGTGTTGACACACCATTATCACCCTCAGTCCATGGTTTACATTAGACTTTCCTCTTGGTGTTGTGCTCTGATTTTTTTTATTCCCATGTCTGGACAACAGAGCTCACATTGGCAGAGGGTTAAAGACCCCCATCAGGCCATCTCATGCCCCTGTGTCTATTGATGGGTGTTTAGCCGGTGTAAGAGCAATTTTAAAATGAGGGGCACTTAATATGGCTTCGCAAAATTTTAATACTTCTTTCATAAATCTAACGAAAGAGGCAGAATAGGCAATTCTGAGCACCCTAGTTAGTACTGTGCCAGCTTCCTACTTCTTACTCTCACCCTCAGATTCCCTTTCCTCTGCTCTACTTTTTC
>NW_007728355.1:214637-276772 GCF_000696425.1 Galeopterus variegatus
GCTCTGATTTTTTTTATTCCCATGTCTGGACAACAGAGCTCACATTGGCAGAGGGTTAAAGGCCCCCATCAGGCCATCTCATGCCCCTGTGTCTATTGATGGGTGTTTAGCCAGTGTAAGAGCAATTTTAAACTGAGGGGCACTTAATATGGCTTCGCAAAATTTTAATACTTCTTTCACAAATCTAACGAAAGAGGCAGAATAGGCAATTCTGAGCACCCTAGTTAGTACGGTGCCAGCTTCCTACTTCTTACTCTCACCCTCAGATTCCCTTTCCTCTGCTCTACTTTTTCTTCTTTTCATTGAGTTTATCTCTTTCTAACATCTCATATAGTTTATTTATCTATTAGTTAATTGCCTCCAAAAAATGGGGATCTTTTTCATTGTGTTGCTCACTGACAGAGCCCCAGTACCTAGGAACAGTAGCTGGCACATAGCAGACACTTAGCAAATGGTCATCAAATGAATCACTGAATGAGAATGCTTTCTAAAAGACACAGCTGTAGGGAGTGACTTAGGTCATTGTTTGTGAGACTGGTCAGCCACGACTAACCAAGCACAGTAAACAACAGAGGAAAAAGAGCCCAGGTTCCTTAAGTAAGCCACTGGTGCTCCACCTGTGATGCTGGGTGCCACTGGGGCCAGTTAGACGGACATGGCCCTTCTACCATGTGAATGGGTGGAGGGCACAGTGAGACCTAGAGACGCATGACATAGCCAACCCCATGCAGTCACACACGCTCTCACTCAGCCTGGCCATACGCCTGTGAGAGCCCCACTGCTCCTGGCCCAGGGCAGCTGGGAAGGAGGCACAGGAAAGAAGAGATGCAAAGTCACAAGGCACTTCCCACGGGTCAGGGCACAGACGTGGTGCCTGTCAGGAATCCAACTGTCACCAGCGTCCCTGCTCTTCTTCCCTCACACACGCTCTGCTGATGATGAAGAAACCAAACCCCGAGTCCACTTACAAACGCAATGATGAATGTTTTTCATATGAATTAAAATTTTACAATAAAAAAGGGGAAAATGTAAAAGAGCAATAGCATTGTGAATTTTTTTAAGCACATAGATAAGGTAAAATGGGATATGAAACTGTGAGCTGAATGAAAGAATTCAAATGTTTCCTTTGTTTTGATGCACAAGATAAAAGCTCTGACCAGGGGTGAACAGGCAGCAGCAGGAGGGGATGAGCTCTACCTGGGACACGGAAGGCCAGTCTAGAGGAGGAAGTCAACCACACGAGTCCTGCTCCCTGCAATGTTCTGACATCTAAGTCTGTAATTCACTGAAGATAACCTGTACCCTGTATTATATATGGCACGCTGCACCCTGAACTTCTTTATATGCATAAAGTGTAACTATGCTATACAAGTATCATTTCAATATAAACACACAATGTATCCTATACGTACTATTATTTATCCTGATTCCCCTCCTGGAATGTAGGCTCCATGTGGACAAGAACTGTGCGTGTTTTTCCATTGGAACAGTGCCTCAGTAAATATTTGCCAAGTGAATGAATAAATGATAAATAGTTGCTCACCCACCACCTGTGTCACTTCACTCGAATTTTGAATAACACTGTTCTTTACCTCACAGGGGAAACTAGGTGTTTCTCCTCCCGCTCCTAGGTATGTTCCCCCAGAGTATCATATACAGGTAAGGAAAAGAAAAGAGCCAGTAGTGCCATTTTGATTTCTATAGAACCTGACTTGCTACTTAAAATAATTCATGTTTACAGTGTTTGCCTCTTCATTGTGGTTCAGTAACTATGAATAGATGCTGACAACTCTCTAAGCCACAGGAAATCAGGGCAGGGCCCTCCTTCCTTCACCTATGTGGGGTTCATTTAGCCCTACTTAGAGCAGGGTATGCCAGCTGTGGTGTCATCATGATTTCAGGTGCTTTAACCAGAAGTTCAGAAGGAAGTTGGTGAACAGGCATGGGTAAGAGTGCCAGCCACTTCTCAATGTTAATTCGAGTATATACACATCAGCTTCATTGCTAAATCCTGATCACATGAGCTGGCTTTGTCTGACACCACAGCCAGGGGTAGAATCAGGACATAGCACCAGTGCCGTAAGTTTCAGTCTAAGTCCAACAAAAGAAAATCTGGACCAATTTAGTATATTGGATTAAGCCCATAAAAAATGAAATCCTTACAGAATTTATTTTAGAAAGGGAACAACATGCCCAATAATTAGGGAGATTTCTAGTTACACTACCATATATCAGCATAACATTCTAAATTACATATTTTATTACTTGGAAAATCATCCAGTTTCTGGAGTAAGAAAGTATGGACAAAGTGTCAGAGAGAGTATATTCAATGAATACAGTAATTTGCAAAGCACTAGAAGATTTCTAAAAACACATTTTTAAATTCAAGTCTTTGCCAAGTAAATGACCAACAAAATTAGAACTGCAACTAAATTAGAGTGACTATGTAACTCTCGAGTTATAGAAATTGGTGCTTAAAAAGGTACAGAATTAAATAAAAATTAGTAAATACAAAAGACGTGAATATATACAAAATATATGTGAATATATTTATATTTGGTGCATTCTTCTGGAACTTTGACTAGTGAGCATTTGAGGTGACATGTTTTTCCCAAACATAGTTTGGCATGGCGCAACCGTCAGCAGTTACAACTTGGAGCATTTTCCAGTGAAGGAAGCCTTTGCCATCCGTGATTGAGAGCTAACCGAAGAAGCTAACCTGCCCCTTCTGGAATGCGGGGATTCCGCAAATGTTTCAGCAATGACTCCGCTGGGCTAGCAACCTATCCTCAGCTAGGGAATACAGTAATCTCTCCGGAAGAACGTATGCTTCATGCAGTGTCTGTGCTCAAAACTCTATAAAATTAACATATAAATCTCAACACATAACAACTGAAGCATCGATTTGTTGTAAATCTCTCATCACATTATGATGATGCTTTTCTCTGTTTCCCAACTTCTGACCCCTTCCAAAACCCTCAACCTCTCGGCTCTAACGCCACCCTGCATTCTCTCTCTTCCACTTGTAGCCAAATCTGGCATCCATGCTTACTCTGCTCAGCAGGAGAGCAATTTCAACAATCTCCTGCTTTTTATAAAATCAGTTTATTCCTCCAGTAGAATAATTAGTTTCAGATGAACCTGGTTGCTGGTCCTGGGCTTAGTTTCATTGTGGTATGGTACTAGCAAGGAGAGCTGACACTTCCTGTTACACTATCTTTTAGAGAAAAGAATCTGGGTACCATCTTAGGCCCAGAACAGAATTTTTGCAATTTACTCCCTTAAAATATAGCCGTGTTTCGATAACATAGATTCTGAAAGAGATGGACTGACATTATAATTATGGGAATCTCAGTTTATTTTTTAAAAGGTTCAAATGAATTATTCATCAATTTATCTGATTATAATAAGTCATTGAGAATACAAGTCTTATAATAATAACCAATGCTGTATCCTTGCAAACATATAGAGGTTGCAAACAGGAAGCCAATAATATTATCTTAACATCTTAGAACTTAATTAGCTTTGGGGGGATACTAAATACTGACAGGTAAGAAAATATACTGGCTTAGAGGGAAGGATATTTGACAAATAATTATAGAAAATCTGTTAACAATGTTACAGAGAAATCAAGCAAGACATTATTTTTTATAAATAGAATGATCAAGATGATTGACACGCCACAGTTTTCCTGTAGGTCTCCTACAGGCACCTAAAATTGTCAGCCCCTGCACATTTTGATTCCTTAACTCAGTACCAGTAGCGGAACCATCTGTGAGTGTTTTCACCAACATAACCTTGGGTTATCCCATTTGTAAATTCCAGCCACCCCTGAGCTCTGCTTTCAAGTACCTGTCACCTTGATTTATATATGCTAGACGGCCTTGAATTATGAGTATCTCTTAATGTCTTACAGTCTTTGCCTGTTTAAACAGAAAGCAATCTCCTCTCTGCTTTTTCACAATAACTGTATCATTTCTTATGGCTTATCTTACCTTCACATGTATGGCCATCTGCAGAGATCGAGAAACCCTGTTCGCAGACACAGTGAAAAGAACCGTCTGTGTTTAGACACTCCCCATGAGGCCCACAGAGCCCTGGCTGTTCACATTCATTAACATCTGTAATTTAAAAGAGAGTTTCAAATACTTTGAAAAATCTGTTTTGTTTTCATATGACATCAGACGTACGGTAAGGAAAATCTATTACAAAATGGCTGGACATTTATTTTGTGGCACAACTCCACCATATTCTGTGTAACAGACCGCAGGATAAGTTGACTACTGGTGAGAAAGAAACTATTAAGGATGACTCGTATGAAACAGTCAATGTTCAACCATTTTCGACCTACAAAAATAGCAATTTCATAGGTTCAACCCAAAGCTACCCTGATTTTAGACATATTAGAGGCTTGAGGAACACTCTAATAGAACAAACAACTCCAAGAAATATTCTTCATCAGTGAGAATGCTGTGTCCCTCTGTCCTCTCCCATTGCTGTGTGCACGACTCTGCTGGAGTCTGCAGCGCATTACCATGTCCCTGCCCATCCGCCCTAGGATATGGGCTTCTTACGGTCCAGGCTGGACATGTCTTATTTATAGTGTTTGGCTCAAAGATGGCACATCACAAATGTCTGCTGAATATATAAATGAAATAGCCTCCAATCTATATTTCATTGAACACTGGTAATAGGAATGAAACACAAGAAAAGGCCTCTAAGATCAGGGAAGTTCTCATTATCTGCACAGTGTGGTGAGGATGAAATTAGTGAATGCGGGTAAAGTGCTGAGCGCAAGGCCTGACCCACAACGGAGCATCAAAAAGTGCAGCTACTGTTACAAAGATTCGTGAATGGACCATACTGCAGTTACACTTGCAGTGACTGTTTTATCCTCTGCTTGTCCTCAGCATGAATAATTATGCTCCCCATGGCCAGGGTCATGAGCCACTCCTAAACACCGATAACACCTGGAGTGTTTAGTGTAAGTGAAATGTTCTTTCAAACCAGTTGTAATTATGTTGGCTAACAGTGCCCAAGACAGCAACGTAAGGAACCTGCAGGGTGGTTCACCTGTTCACAGTGGTACAGTTCCATGCAGCTGCCTGTTTACACTGCGTTTTAATTGTTGGTTAACTCATCTGTGTCCCTCATTATACTGACAGCTCCTTGAGCAGAACTGCATATTTTAGCTCCAAGTTCCTAACTCCTACTACTGTACATTGATAATGTCTTATGAATGTTTGTCCACCACCACATTTCTTAGTTATGTTCATTCTTTATTAACTGAACAGTAATTGGTTATAGTTCTCTTAATTCACTGGAGTCATAAAAATGACCATATGACCTCAGCACCATCTGGGTGGTAGCTCCACTAAGGCCATTTTCCATCCCGATGTCTCCTAGACAGTTTCACCCATGTGAAAAACTGCAAAGCTTCATGGGAACAAAGAAAAGATACAGATCATGCATTCTTCCTAGTGACTTCTAGAACATGCTTAGCCACCAACTCTGTGGTTCTCCTTCTCAATAAAGTCACCCCTTTCCCTGCATCCGGATCTCCTGGGGCTCTTCTTTTTGCCCTGTTGATCTCATTGTGCAATGGAAATTCTGGCAATTATTGGTTTATCCGCCTCTCTTTAGTAATCCTGAACTCTTTACTCTTCCATCTGCCATATAATTCAGACTATTTGGCCTATCCACTACTCAATCAAAATAAGAAACCAAGCAGGAATTACTCACATTTCTTAACAATCCTCCCTTTCTTGTTACTGTCACTAATTTTCAAAAAGATAAATCATTTTCTACTTGTCTTTCTCAATATGATTTAACTCTGCAAAATTCTTCACATCTTTTATAAAATCTCTGATATCTTCTTTGTTTGTTCTGTACCTACCAATAGTAACTTCAGACTGGCAATCTTTTTTGAATTTTGACCTCCTCTTAGCCTTTGGTTCCATTCTTTCCTTCCCATCTGCTGCTCAGAGTTACCTCTATCTGGCAAAAAGGTGCCATAGAATTCCACTGGCCTGGGGATGAAGCCCAAGACCCATATCCATCTTGTCAAACCCTAGTGGCTACCTGAGACCTCTTTCGTACTTTACCCTCTGCCTCAGTGTGGCCCTCTAAAAGCTACCTGCTTTACAACTTCGCACAGAGAATAACATACACAAAGTTCTCGCTTCAAAAGAAGTCTTTGATTCACAAATAAGTGTCTAAAAAGTTTGATGACAGGAATCGAAGACAAATTCCCAGACTTTTTTCCAGGAAACTGCTAAGAAAAAAAAAACAACATGAATATCTGGAACTAGAGAAACATATGCATTCAATTTGGGTTGTACTTACTGAGGCATTTCTAAACTATGCTGCTAGTCACTCAGAGCTGAAAGCCAGACTATATTTAAGTTGGGTTTCTTTCATGGGTCCATGATTCCACAGAAATTCATAATTTGGCATGTGTAATTCAAAATGTGAAACTCAAATGTGTTCTGAATCTCAAATGCATCCTGACACATTCCTAAAGAGACTATTAACATAGAATTTCCATACTGTCTGTATATCATCATTAGTTTTGCAGGGGGGAAGAGGATCTTAAACACACTTCCAATTGAAAATACTTTACTGAATATGGAACTATCTTCGGAATATTAGGTAAGGTTTAAAGTAAAAACAGCCTCTTTGAGGAGACGGTAAGTGATGGGAAATATCTGAAGATATTATTCTTAAAACAGTACTAGGATCTGCTTCAGAAATCCTTTTCATTTCTTTGAACTTATATTTCCCAAACAGACATATTAATTTATTCTGGAAAACAAAAATAAATGTGACAGGGAATGATGTTCATTTAATAATGATTAATAATCAATAAAATCGCATGTTTGTAGCAGTCACATATTTGAAAGCTGAGATAAAACTACAAACACAAATGTAATGTATTCAGAGAATACAGTAATGCAATTAATGAATCAATCATATGACTAAATTAGTTTTGTGTGATTTAATTCAAGAAGTTGCATAAATCTTGGTCCATTTATACTAAGACTTGATTTTTACCTCTATTTAGCCAAAAGAAATTGTGAGACAAGAGAGGGATTAGGAAACAAATATTGCTTTTAAGCCAAAAATCCTATCATAAAAACAGGATTTTTTGTTCTGTTTTGTTTCATTTGCACCTCTTGGCATTTTTATATAAATCAAGATTCATTTTGTTAAAATGTAAAAGTCCCAAAATGGAGATAGTCTCACACAAATTTGTAATTCAAATGTTCCTTCTTTACTGCATTAAATCCAAGCACCTTTAATTTCTGCATTGGGACAATTGACAAATTTAAATTCACTTTACTGTGTCATGATGGCAAATATATATGTAATATCAAATGAGGTACATTGCAGGATATTTAAATCTTGGGATCAGGAAGAGAATTCATCTCAAAAGACATTGAAGGGCCGGCCTGGTGGTGCACTGCTACAGTGCGCCGCTTGGAAGCGCAGCGGTGCTCCCGCCGAGGGTTCAGATCCCACATACAGACCGGTTCCCACTCACTGGCTGGGCGGGGTGCGGGCACAACACCGAGGGTTGCAATCCCATTGCCGGTCCCGGTCCGGTATGGGCGCGACACTGAGGGTTGCGATCCGTTGCCGGACATGAAAAAAGACAAAAAGGAAAAAAAAAAAAAAAAAAAAAGACATTGAAGCAAAAGGTTCATGTCTTCTGTAGCTCTGTAACACATGGCTGAGCATAGATAGCAATATGGATATAGGGTATATTATTATTTCAGTACCATATTTTAGAGAGTAGACATCATCCTCTCCTCCAAGAATACTGTTATCCAGGATATGCGAGAGGACATATAGTTTATGGCAATCCAGAATAAAAAAGTCATACATGTTCAGCAGCCATGGATAAAGAATAACTCCAACAGTCTTCTATTTGTTTGTACTTTGGGATACACTACATAGGTCCATAGTGGCAGAGGGACAATAAGAAAAAATAATATTTATCCAAGTATCAGAAACAAATAGATGTAAAGGTAAATATAAATGTGAATTTTCAATGGAAAATGTAGGCATAGATTTATTAAGACTAATAAATATAGAAAAACTTGTGGGGCAGTCAGGTATAGCTAAAAATGTTGGGGCACAGGATCTAGGCAATCTGATTTTTTAGTCATGGTGTCAAAATGGCTCAATGTATTAGCGTGGGAGAAAATTCACTTAATTTCACTGTCTTCTTTATATTAGCTATAAATGTATCAGTAATTGGTATGGGTTCACATCTCA
Source organism: Galeopterus variegatus (assembly GCF_000696425.1). Classification (NCBI taxonomy): domain Eukaryota; kingdom Metazoa; phylum Chordata; class Mammalia; order Dermoptera; family Cynocephalidae; genus Galeopterus; species Galeopterus variegatus. Next base: position 222,918 of record NW_007728355.1, read on the forward strand.
ACTCCACCATTCATTAGAGAGGAGCATGCTAATTAACTTCTTACGTATGCACAAAATAGATATAGGAAAAGCTACTTCTTAAACTGTCGTAAGAATTAAAAGAGGTACCTATAGTACTTAGCACATAGCAGGTGTTCAATTAAAGCTGTTGTTGTGATTTTCTTTTTAGTACCTGTTTTGCGTTGCTATGTTCTTATTAGTACCCTGTATCCATTCTACTGTTGTTTGGGAGGATCAATGTGATAGCACTATAAAAAACTAAAAATCCTGTCCGTAATTTTGACCAAATTATAAGCAAGGCTTTTTTGGGGGGCAGCAATGGTGGATACTAGATAAAAACAGGGATCAGGTAAAGAACAGATAAATATCACCTATGGGACGAAATGAAATATGCCCATGAAGGGCATTAAAAAGCTAGAAGTTCCAAGGTTTGCCCATGGAAGGAACATCAAAGTACAGGTGATCTGAGCTACCATAGAACCATGCAAAGCGAGGACACGGTTCTGACATGCATGAGTTTCTGTTAACAAGGTGCTGCACAAAGCAAGACCTTCCTGTACTTGTGACAGACCCAAGAAAGATATTTTAATAATACAAATTGGTATAGATTATTTATATATAAAGCACATAGTAAAACCACAGACTGTTATCAAGAAGCCTCACAGAATTGATGGACTTTGCAAATAATGAATGAAAAAAAGAGAGAGAGAGAAGTACCTTGACATCCTTTATTGTCATTTAGCTGGAATCCATCTGGACAAGTACAATCATATGAGCCTTCAGTATTAATGCAGTCTCCTCCCTGGCAAACACTGTTGTCCTCCAAACATTCATTGATATCTACAAACCAATTTGAAAATTTTAGAAGACTACAAAACTACATATAAGGAACTTAGATACTTTTTCTTATCTTTACATACAAAAATCCCATAAATTTATATTATATCATTTACAACGCATGATTTTAAATGGATGGCAGCTTTTTAACTTTTATCATATGAAAAAATAAAACACTTTGAAAGGATTTTAGTTTTGAATAATAAACAGAAGTTTTAAACATCAAATGAAATTAATAGGAAGAGGAAAAGTCAAAATTCTGTAGCAAACAATACTTGGTTATGTTCTTGGTGATGACAGAGGATAAAAAAATTTCAATTACCTATTGTTAACTATATCTTGAGCATACTTAACATACTTGATCTTCTTATACAAGATCCTGCATTATGCATTATAAATTATTTAAAATATTTTACTTTAAAAATAAATTTAAAAGCATTTGGCATGGTCCCTATCCCCAAAGAGAAATGTCTGTGAAAAAGAAGCAAATTGGATTGTATTAATAAAAATGAACACATAAAATACTAAACTGCTTTATAAGTCAAAAACAATTTAACATAAGAATTGTCACAAAGTATAATTATTGGACAAAAGAATAGTACCCACTTTGAGGGGCATATGACTTTAGAGAAATGATATCCTAAAGGTCAAAAAAAGGTTTCATGTAACAGCAAGAACTTGCTTGGAGTCTTGACAGCAGGGTGGAATATGGAAGAGAAGGTGAGGAGGGGCTTTTGGCAGGAAGGGGAACCAGCAAGATCACAAGCCTAGCTGAAGTCACCTACTCAGCAGCTATCACAAACAGGTTTGATGTTGGCTGGCTTTTTAAAAATGTATGTATTTATAGCATACATGCAACTAAAAGTGGGGTATGTAACCAACAACGAGCTTTGACTGTGAGCATGTGAGACAATTAATGACCCCTTTGCTGAATGAACGTGGGGGTAGATCTTTCTCAGGGCTGTTTTTCACCACATTTACTCCAAGTCAGAGCTCATTAGTCCTAACACACTCCATGAGTCCTTCTTCTGCTGTGTCTGTGCAGGATTTAAATAATTAGCACTGAAGGAAGCTAAGGAACAAAACTTTCTTTTCTCAGAATTTAGCATTTTCTGGCATCGCTTGCAAATAATCATGATTGTTGCTAAAATACATGAGAGGTTCCAGGCAGAACTGAATATGGAGACCGCAGCAGTCTACTTCCCGCTGTCTGTTTTACGTATGGTGACACTGAATTAAATCTGCCTCATAGAGCCCAACTCAACCAATTAACTAGTTTCTGTACCACTCACAGGCAAACTAAAGAGAAAGAGAGTGCCTTATGATTTCATTCTCTCAAAATAAAATTTAAAATGTTTCTGAATACTGACCCTGAAACATAAAACATAGCTGATGTGACTTTGCCTCAACTAAAGTGGGTTATCACTTTTTTAAAATGTATTTTTCCAACCTCGCTGAAGTATAAGTGACATACAATAAATGCAGCTATTTTAAGAGCCCAGTTCAATGAATCTTGACCATCACAGTCAAGGTATTGGCATTTCAATCACCCCAACAGGTTCTCTTGTGTCCCCTCTGTGTTTAGCTTCTTCTGCTCAGCATAACATTTTTGAGATTCATCTAAGTTGTTGTGTGTATCGATAGTTCTATCCTCTTTATTGCTGAGTAGTATTCCATTGCATGAATACACCACAATGTGTTTACCCATTCGCCTTTAAATGAAAATTTGGGTTGCTATTTTTGCTATTATGTTTATAGAAACTTTATTCATGTTTATTTTTATCTCCCTCACTAGACTGTCAGCTTCATGAGGGCAGGGATGTCTGCTTGTTTGGTTTACTGTTGTATGTCCTGTGCCTAGAACGGCGCCTGGCACAAATTTGGTACTAAATAAATATTTGTTGAATGAATACAAAAGTGAATGAATGAATGACTCTGACTTGGAAAGAAAAACCAGAAGAGAAGAAATGCTATCACTTCTCCCCATTGTTTTTGATTTTGTCCACAAAGAAATAGCCAAGGATGAAGGGCTACAGGAAGATGGAGTAAGTAATGAGTCATTTTGTCAAGCTTTGCAAGGGACTTGCAGGAAGCGACGACCTCAGTGAGGGGCTGGGGAAACATTAAGGTAGACGCAGTATTCAAGATTGTGCCTGAAAGGAGAAAAAGTCAGAGGCAGAGACTTTGAAGGCTGACATGCCTGAGACCTCTAAAAACCAGGACAACTGAGGTCACCCATCATCGCAGGTTGAGTGACAACCGAGCATGCGGGAATAAGTAGCGCACAGAAATGAGCATGACACTTGGGATACTGACTCTAAGAGGAGGCCAGCAGGATTACAGGATAATACTGTAAGAAAACAAGGTCTTTGCCAGAGTTATTAGAGGAAAATTACACATGTAAATATAAAAGCCAACAAGAAGGATGGCTCTTCCTCCCACAGCTGTGAGAGGCATGTGAACAGTCACAGCTCGGTTAATTACAGCTGAACACCACTGGGAGGGTTGGAAACAGCACTAGTTGTGAATTAGCAGGCTGAAGTGCTAATATAGTTTCAAAGGAAGCTCTGAATTAGTTGGATCGACTTCAGTCCTACTTTTAACCCAGGACACGAGGGAAATTAGCCTTGACTTTAAAAGAAAAGAGTCTGACTATGCATTCCACAAGAAGTTTTCTTATGGAACACAGTTGTATCTTATAAAAATATATATTAGTAAAGAAGAAGAAGTTTTTGTTTGGCTTTTCATGCAATGTATGTTTTTAGAATAAAAACTTGGGACTTCTGTTACGATCCCACCAGAACAGCTAAAATACAGAAGCACGCCCTCTGATGCGTATTGGTTACCCAAGACTTGATAAATGGACTGGTTACCCTCTTGGCTTGGCAAGAAGCAGGGCAGACAAGATGCTGACAGTCAGTTTAGGTTTTCAGCACCTTAGTTCTAGAATAGATTCCTCCATGACTGGCTCCGCCCAATACAAACTGCTCCTCCCACCTTGGCATGCCACTATGTGGAATCATTAACATTAAACCATATGTTACAGAGTTCTCCAAACACCATGTTTCAGCTTCAAACTTTCAAAACTGCCCTCTGGAAGGCAGGAAGGTATGGGGACTGAGCCACTTTGTGACTGCTTATGCCCAGTTCTCTGGTCAGAAATGCAGAATGCTATAAACTACAATGGATCTTTCCCAACCAAGTGGACTGAGAATGAAAAATGATCTGGGGCCGTTGAAACGTGTGCCCCAAGCCATTCACTAAAAAGCTCATCCACTTCTCTCAAAGGTGGGGTTCAGACTCTCACTCAAAAACTCTGACTCTGCACAAGGGAAACAACCTTGCCACACTCACGTTACTGGTTTCACAACTGAGAGACTCTAGATGTAGTAAAGCAGCAGTTGAGCTGGCAAAAAAAAAACCTGTGTGGGTGAACACCAAACACACACAAAGTTCACAAGTGACAGGCTGGTGGTAAAGGAGGGAGAGAAGCATGCTGGGAGAAGATATTCCCCTCTCTGTACACAGGACTGGTTCAGCAGCCTGAACTCTGCAGAGAGGGATATCTTTTAGAAACGTTTTATGCAAAAAGCTCATAACTGAATTAAAATTTGGCTCTTAAAAACCTTCCAGTTATCTGGAAATGGAGTTGTATTTACTTATTTGGAACATCTGGAAGTTGCTCCTACATAAATAAGGTGTTATAGTTCAGAACTATGCACCCAGGATAAACCATCTGTAACTGGTCAAGTGAAACTGATTCTTGACAGCTTTAGCTGGCACAATTCTACAAGAGAGCACTGAGCCTTGCAAAGAAAACCTGGATTTGACTCCCTTCTTTGCACTATTTGTGTGACCACGGGAAAAATGCTTCGCAGGTACTAACATCTTCAATTGTGAGGTCAAAAGATTGGGCTCAAGGACAGAGGCTGAGATGATGTCCATATTTCCCTCTGATTCTGGCATTTTATGATTCTGAAATGAGGAGCAATTCTCACCTTCACAGTGGTCTCCCAGCGCAGATGCTCTGTAGCCCTGGTCACACACACACTGGAAGGAGCCCTCTGTGTTCCTGCACTGCCCGTGACTGCAGAGGTGACGGTGCTGGCATTCATCAACATCTATGAGCAAGAGAGAGAAGCGGTGCTTCAAAAAATACTTTCAATCATTCACATAAAAGAGATCTATAAACTATCTGGTTCGTAACTTACATGAGTCTTCATTTTGTGACTTAAACAGATCTCTATTAAAAGGTCCATAATTCCCCAGTAGGGAAAATCCAGATGAACTTAAAAATTTAAACAATGAGCTAGGATTCTGTATATATTAATCCCACTGTTCACTGATAGGTGACAAGTATTTTGCTATAATCTGTAAATCTCACCAAAGCTTCCAAGATTTCTTTTATAGATCCAACTATAACACTCTGAGTTTAAAAGCACTTAAACATGTAACAGACTAAGGCAAGAGTCAGCAAACTTCAGCCCATAGGCCAAATTCAGCCTACCGCCTATTACTATAAATAAAGTTTTATTGAAAAACAGCACCACTTATTCATTTACTATCTAGCGCTTTACAGAAAACATTTGCCAATCCTTGATCTAAAGTGTCACTGCACATATGTCCTCATTTCTTTTTCACTAATTTACCCTTCAGCCCCCAAGCAGTTGGGCTTCCATATTCTTTCTCCTTGCTTCTCTCTCTCAACAACAACAATGATTTTCTGGCCAAATCTAATGCCCCTTCCCCTTCTCTCAGCTATTTGATATCTACACTGTCACCGAATCTCTCTTCCTTGACACACACATCCTCGGCTTAGAGATCATCTGTAACCACAATTCAGAGTTCAGAATCCCACACATACAAGTATCACATCTACACATAAGTGGCACTTAATATATTTCAAGTATCCACATCCTTTATTACCCCTTAGATGACTTAGCATTTTATGAGTAGGCATTCAATTCATGTTCATTGATGGACTGTGTTTATAACATTTGAGAACATCTGCCTGCTTCTGCTAATGTGATTCTGTAAGATCTAACACACACCTCAGTTGCTACACCTGTGCCATTACTCTGCACACTCATCACAGCATCGGTTTGACTATCAGAGCATTCGGCACCTAAAATGATTTTGCCCCATTGATAATCAAGTCAGTAGTTCTCGTTGTATCTGACTTATCCTTGACAGCAACATCAAAGGCTCTTTAAAAGAAAGGACTATGGACATAGTGGCTTTATTGTATCATGTGTTGACCTCTTCTTTTATTATCTATTCATTTGTAGTTTTCTATGCGCAGTAGGCATTCACTGAATCCTTAAGTAACTGGGGTCAGGAGTCATTAAATATAGTATAAAAACTTTGACAGAGACTCATAAAACCTATATAACAAATTGCTAAATTTATCTGTATATGTGCATGTGTGTGTCCTACCATTTTCCACTTCTAGATTGGGTATTATAATGATGTTCCAAAAAGGGAAGATTGGGGAAGGTTATGATAATATTGGTAGAAGCCTTTGTAATTATCATCATATACTGTCACTTGTATTACACTATCCTAGGAAACTTCTTAGCTGATTAAATATTCAAAGTTTAAATAGAGATATGGCTATGATTTGTTGCCTTATAATAATACAGCTGGTCTTGTGTGGATTCTGTTTTCAAATAAGAAACAAAGTTTCTTTTCAAGAACTCTGGATACTTGTTCTTGTCAAAAGTAATATAATATCTTCAAGCTTAAGAAGCATATCTTAGTGGGAACTGAAGTTATTTCCATGGGAAATTCAATAAAATACTTCTTGAAAAAGTCTAAGGTCAACCCAGCAAGTCCAGAATCCTCACTATTACCTGTAGGAACAGGACATATTTCACAAACTTCATCTCTGAGAATAAGGGGGACATTATTTTAGTCTTACTGAATAGTCTTCTTCAGTGATTTTTTTTCAAAAAAGCAAAAACTTTAAAAAGCTAAATACGCACAAAAACTAAGGTCATTAACATTCCACAGCATGATACCAAGCCAATATAATGACCTTCTAATTGCTGAAATTCCAGCATGTAAAACTTTTAAATGAACTGAAATGTTTAAATGGAAATTACTTTCTGTAGTAAAGAATTACACAGAGAGCAATAATTTTTCTTCCTAATATTAATGCCTAGCCACTGGTCACTAATGCCATATTTTTCAAATTTAACTATTTTCCACCTTGTTTTATTGACTTTCCTCATTTATGTTAAAGACCCCGGCTTTCTGGCACTATAAAGCAATCATCTGGGTAGTTTTAGACCAGGTGCCTTCAGCTGAAATCTCAGGAATTCACGCTGCCAGACTCCTACCTTCGCACTGGTCTTTAGCTGCCGACAGCTGGTACCCCTGTCCACAGGTACACCTGAAGGAGCCCTCCGTGTTTCTGCACTGCCCATTCATGCACAAATTCTCTTGCTCACATTCATCAATATCTGTAAACACAAGCAATGACAACTGTTTTGAAAAAGAGAATATCCAGGGAATGCAGTGCTCTCTGCAATGCATTCTAAGGTTATTATTACAAAATAAGAGCACTTCTCATGTGAGGCACGATAAACATTAGTATGTGTCAGCCCACCAATGCTCCTTGCATCAACCTCAGTAGGCTGAACTGTACAAAAGAAATAACTACAAGTAGACAATCAATTTATAGGTAAACGCTACTTGTAATACAACATCAACCTCCTCACCCTCCCTCTCTCATACTTTGGATACAGCAGAAATACAATATGAAATATTTCAGAGTTGAAAACAGAAGACAGAACCTGAAGCACGAAATAATGGCTACCAGACAGCAGACCCATTGAGTCAAATGAAAGAGGGCAGAAATAAAACTCTATCAAGAACTTACAAAACCAAACCAAAATATAGGCAGTTATGGAAGGAAACAGACATTTCTACTTTATTTAGAAGAAGTTGAACTGTAAGGTCAAACAGTTATGTTAAAGAATGCTGAGCTCATTTTCAAAGAAACAAAGCCAAGAGAAATGGTCGTGTTATGATGGCAGCTGGAATACCAAAGGGGAAAGTGATAAGTGAGGATTTTTAAAAATGCCTAGACGGAAGATAAAGCTACTGCCTGAGAATGAATGTAACTCTTAGTAAGTGTCCTAGAAAATGTCATGCATATAACGTCACACAACTGAAGTAAAGGACTGGCTTCATCAATAACTTGAACACTTCTGGGAGAAGTAGAGTTAGTTTCCAAATGTTTTTGTTTGGCCATTATGGTGCTCTGACCTAATTAGATAATTCTGTCTTGCCTTGTCTGTGCAAATACAGCCTCGGCACATCCTGCTGGATAGCTAGTCAGCTTATGATTATGAAAACATGGTAGGATTGGTCCTCACCACCTACAGCACAGGTCTGTTGTGAGAATTAGCAGAGGGAATAGATGTAAAAACACACTATCTCTATATGCAGAGGGGGAGAAAGGAGCCCTAATCTAAATGGGGTAATAAATAAAATGAGCAGAATTTGTTTGAAAATAACCATGTGCTCAATGTAGGACCATTGTTTTCTTCTAAATATATCCTACTTATCGGGCCGGCCCAGTGGCGCACTGCGCTAGTGCGCCGCTTGGGAAGCGCGGAGGCGCTCCCACCGAGGGTTCGGATCCCACATACAGACCGGTTCCCGCTCACTGGCTGAGCGAGGCGCGGGGGCAACACCGAGGGTTGCGATCCCGTTGCCGGTCCCGGTCCGGTACGGGGGCGACACTGAGGGTTGCGATCTGTTGCCGGACACGGAAAAAGACAAAAAAAAATAAAATAAAAAATAAATAAATAAATAAATAAATATATCCTACTTATAATGCATCTAAATGTTTTTGCCAGGAAAACTCAATTAACTATACAGACCTTTCCCTCAAGTGCTATTGACAATTACCTGTTTTCTGAACAAAGTTGTATTTCTTAACCTCTAATGAGGTACTAACTTTTTGAATTTTATTCTGATATAAGCAAGGTGTTAGGTTATCCCACGTTTCCTGAAATAGCTCACACAAATTATTAATGTAACTGAAGTTTAAGAAATTCTTATTTTATTTGATTTTTCATACCAATTACTTTAGTTGACTAGAAATTTTTACTTGTTTCACTGATTGTATTATTGGTCCCTTTTATTTATAAATAATTCCTGGCTGCCAACTATTGACTGTCCATAGGGAAATTAAGTAAGCAAGCTGAATTTCACTTTAAGGATTATTTTATTAGTCTTAGGAGTGGCTGCCAACAAAGATCAGCCTACCTCATATTTTCTTTCAGCACATTCTATAAAATACTTGAGACATCAGTTCACGAACTTAATACCAACAATAGCTCTTGTAGCTGGTTGGATCTCATATAATGTCTGACAACATTTTTAGTGCTTTGGACTCTTTTTGACTTTCTCATAGAAGATGACAAATTAAGCATTCCCATATGAAGATGTTTGCAGCAAGGATATAACCTCCATTCCAAGTACTGTCAAGATATGCCAGACATCTTACATAAGTTACTCATCTATGTTGGGAGGACTGTCAGAAGTAATTCATTATAAGTAATGACACACACATTTGGAATTACTTGAGGCAACACCAGTATCTTGAACAAGGTGATTTTGGGGTCTTTAAAATGACCCAGAGGAACAGAGGCAGTTTAATTCTAGAGATAAAAAATATTTTTCTTGGGCCGGCCCAGTGGTGCACTGCTACAGTGTGCCACTTGGGAAGCGCGGCGACGCTCCCGCCGAGGGTTCGGATCCCACATACAGACCGGCCGCTCACTGGCTGAGCGAGGTGCGGGCGCAACACCGAGGGTTGCGATCCTGTTGCCGGTCCCGGTCCGGTACGGGCGCGACACTGAGGGTTGCGATCCGTTGCCAGTCATGAAAAAAAAGACAAAAAGGAAAAAAAGAATATTTTTCTTTTCTGATGAGGGACAAAATTCCTGAGACAAAAGAAAGCTTTCTAATAAAATAGGCATGCAATACAAATGTCTTTCTTTTGTGCTGGGAGATGAACAGAAAACATTATTCCTCATGAAAGGTATTTCTTTAAGAGAATTTTGCACATATTACTGTGACAAGTCCAGCTCAGCATCAAAATAGAGATTCTCTCCAGGTATTTATAAATTTGGGACATACAATACTAAAATGTACAGAAACAATAGAGTTAAGAGAAACATGTAATGAATTAATACATTAGGTAACATATTTACAATCTGAAAAAATATGTCAGTATATTTAGTAATGTGAAGACAAGGTCAGTATTTAGGACTACCAACAAGGTAAGACTGGCAGAGTTGCTGGCATGTTGGAAAAGAGACAGATTTACGATCTGGGTTGTTGGACAGCCGTGAGCTGACGGGGTTTCGGTAAAGATTATGAGATAATTAAAGACAAAGATGTCATTAATGTAAAAAGGGAAGGCTTTAGTGGGGGAACAAGCAGAACTATTAGTGTACATGTAGGTTTCTAAAGCAGAGGATGGGGATCGTGCCTGCTCCTGTCCCAGACTGTGATGGGGAGACACCGTCAGAGTCAGAGGAGGAGGCAAGGTTAAGTGCCAAGTGGAGACAGCAGCCATCTCCGTCCTCCAAGCTTTGGCATGTGTTATTTCCTCTGCCTGCTAAGTCTTTCTCCCTTTCGTATGCAATTTTTTTCCTTTTTTTCTATTGTGGTAAAACATATATAACATAAGGATTGCCATGTTAAGCACTTTTGAACATACAACTGCGTGTAATTAATTATATTCACGGTGCTGTGTGACCACTACCTCTACCTATTTCCAAAACCTCTTCATCATCCTAAACACAGACTCTGTATAATAACTTCTCACTATCCTCTCCTTCCCCTCATTTCTGGTAACCTCTAAGCTACTTCTGTCTCTGAATTTTTTTTTTTTTTTTTTTTGTCTTTTTCCGTGTCCGGCAATGGATCGCAACCCTCAGTGTCACCCCCGCACCGGACCGTGACCGGAAACGGGATCGCAACCCTTGGCGCCGCTCCCGCGCCTCGCTCAGCCAGTGAGCGGGAACCGGTCTGCATGTGGGATCCGAACCCTCGGGCGGGAGCGCCACCGCGCTTCCCAAGCGGCGCACCATCCAGTGCGCCACCGGGCTGGCCCTGAATTTTTTTTAATGTTTTTTCTTAATTGACCCATGATAATTATACATACTTATGGGGTACAATATGATATTTGGGTATATTTACACAGCGTGTAATGATCATATCAGGGTAATTAGTACATCCATCACCTCAAACATTTGTCACCTCTTTATGTTGGGAACACTCTCAACACCCTCTCAACTAGCTACTCAAATGTGTTTCTGATCAGTATTCCATATTTTAAGACCTAGTTCAAACAGTAACCCCTCGGTGACGCTTTCCCAGAAGCACACAAGCAGAATTAGTCTCACGCTTCTTGGCTTTAACAAAACTTTGTTCATGCCTCTAACTTAGCAAACAGCACCCCCACCCCGTGTTGTGTTCTGCCCTGCATTAGCTGACTCCCCATGAATCCTCTGTCTTTGTGTTATCTCACAAATCCTCTTCACACCAACTCTAGTAAATACCATTAGTGTTCCCTTTTCGCAGATGAGAAGAGTGAGGCTTAGAAAAGTATTAAATAAGTTATCCAAGCTCACACAGATTCTAAGTGTCAGAGCTAGGATATGATATATTGTCTTTTTTTTTTTTTTTTAACTAAACTCTGCACTTCATTTGGATTTCATGAGTTTTTCCAATCATGTCCTCTTTCCGTTCCAGGATCCAATGTAGGGTAAATGGTTGTCTTGTCTCTCTAGATAATCTTTCCCTGTTTTTCATGACCTTAACTGTCTTAAGGAGTATAGGCCAGAATCCTGTAGAATGTCCACAGAGTATTTATTTATCTAAAGTTTTTCTCATGATTAGACTGAGATTATGGGTTTTGGAAAGAATAGCATAGATGTGAAGTGCTCTCATCATAACAATGTCAGGTGTACACGATATTCACATGACATCAATAATAATGTTAATCTTCATCACTCAGCTGAGATAGTATACTGCCCTTTAATATGTTTTATCCTCTATAACTATCTGCTGCAGGTAAGCATCTCTTCTAATGAGCAAAAGTTCTCTGAGAGATTATAGCTATCAGGAACATTTGCCTTTGAGCACAGCACCTGCAAAGTCTTGGTTTCCTGATACACGTGAGAAGAAAGGAAGAAGAGCAGCCTCTGCAGCAGTTGAGTCGAGGCCACAGTGATTGGAAATGAGTGTTCCTAGGGATGGCATCGATTGACGGTGATGGTGTGAGTTCTGGGGATCCAGGGAGACCTATTAGAGAAGCAGGCTCCACTGGGATGACAATGGCCAAGAGCAAGAGAGTGGTAATGAGTCATTCACTTAATAAACCCAATTCCTAATTTTAGGGATGACATGAGGTCTGGAAATCTGCCCAAGGTTGCACAGTGAACCTCTGGAAGAGCCACAATTCAGGTAAACAGTGAGAAAGAAGATGGATCAGAAAGGCAGGATGATCATGAGCAAGTACTTGGGTCAAAATAAGCACAGAATACGCACAGGGAAGGGGTGAGTGACAAATTGGGTGCGTCAGGGAATGCAAGCTGAAGAACGCAACAGTGGCAAATAGGTTTGGAATACGAAGAATAGGGGCAAGTTACAGGAGTCATCATCAATAACAGATGAAAAAAACTGGTGGATTGGGAAGAATGAAGGTAAAATAACAGGATATGAAAATAAACTAGACAGAGCAATCAAATAAAGACTAACAATGACTTCCAAGGCTTGAGATCTTCCTCCATCATTAATCCAGTGTATGGGGGGAGAAATAATACCTGTTAGAAAATTCTCATGTTTAACTTGGTCTGAGGAGATTCCTGGCTTAAAGAGTCAGTAGGACAACTGTGGGTGTGAGCCAACAGGGAAAGGACCAGGAGAAAACGGAGACGTGCCCATTTTAGATGCTCCACTAGGAGTAGCTGGTATTCTGCTATACAAAAGAAGCAAGGCACCAAATTAAGATGCCTGTGAATTCCTTACTGCCAGGGGAGGATGCTTCAATTCTTATAGGACATCAGGATATTCATTTACTGCTTAACTGCCATAGCAAGAAATTATTTATCACCCTTGATCCTTCACTTACACTGAGACACTTACTTAGGAAAGAAGAAAAATTTTACTTATTTCCTCTTTTCCTTTTTGAAAGAATGTGCTTGTAGGTATAAAGGCAGTGTTAGAAAGCAGAAAGAAAATCTATAGATTTGGCCACAAGAAAAATTAACACTTAAAAAAAAAAGAATTATAAAAAGAATAATTTGGCAGACCTTGGACAAATTACAACAATGTACCACAAAAAAGGTATATATAACATATATACACACATACACATGTTTATGCGTATCTTATATATAAAGAGCTCATATACATGGATTTTAAAAATGAAAACCCTGATGAACAGGAAAAGATATTAATAGAATTTTATGAAAGAAGAAATATAAATGTTTAATAAATGTATGAAATAAATGTTTAATACTTAGAAGTGTTCAGGAAACTATTAAAGGGAATGAGCATATAAAATAAATACTAAACCTTTTTACAATAACAAGAAATATAAAATCAAAAATTAGAAATTAATGTTCTATTAAAATAGTAAAAAAAATCAGAATATTTTACCTAATAATTCCACTTTTATAAATAATAAAAGTGATAATAAAAGAAATAATCCTAAAAGGATTCATAAAGGCTTATAAAAAGGGTTTATAAAAAAAAGCTTATAAAAGGTATATAAAAAACGTTTATAAAAGAGGGTTAACAGTTTTTTCACAGAATAATGACAAGTTGGAAAAAAATTGTTTAACACATGAAGAACAGCAAGAAAACTGATACGGCAATACACTGGAATATTATACAGCCTTTAAAAACAATGTTTGAAAGGAGTTATTTAATGAGATATAAAATGCTTATAAGAAACTACTGGCAAAATTGTACATGGAACATAATCTTTACATAAAATATCCATGAGATATAAATGAATATATGAACAAGATTATGAGACTGTTACTTATTTTATTTTATTTTTTTCACCTTTCTGTATTTGCTAGATTTTCTACAATGAGGGTATATTGGTTTCTTTAACAGCAATTTTACTGATATAATACCCTTGCCATACAATTCTCCTATTTAAAGTGTACAATTCAATGGTTTTTAATATATTCACGGAGCTGTGCAATTGCATGCATTGCTTTTATAACCAGAACAAAATTTTAAATAAATAGATCTGTGGTTTACAGACACTGTCTAAAAATACATTGTTTTCCTTCATGTAAATAGACATGCACTGTATTTAACCACAATGAGGAGCCACTTTCAAGGATGCCAACTAAAATATGTTCCAAGTAGCTCAGTCAAAATAAACGCAGGTAGTGTGGTTCCTTATTCTAAGGCTAGTTGTTCCAATCTATTCTTAAATGAAGTTCAAATACAAATGGGAAATTTGATCGCAGTATTCACCTTTGCAGTGCTTGTGGTCTGGAGTGGGGTTATAGCCCCTGTGGCAGGAACACATGTAGGAGCCTTCAAGGTTGGAACAAGTACCATTTGTGCAGACGTTTGGTTGCAGGCACTCATCCACATCTCGAAGAAAGTTGCGTAATGGAAAATACAAAAACAAAAAGAAAACATGAATAAAGTTAAATTTGGTCAGAAATGGAAATAGTAGACCTTCAGCTGACAGGGCAGATTCTTTAAGATAAACTTTCAAATTAATCATTAGGAGGATAATCAGCTCTGATGGGAGCTGCACGGACATCCATGCCTTCACTTACTTTCTGAAATAAACGCCAAAAGGAATCAAATATGCGCTTTAAATAGATTCAAGAAGGATGGAAGGCTTTTTGTAGGGGAGTGAGAAAGGGTAGTTTTAGAGTAATATCTCCTACAAAATAAAATATTCCAAAGAATCAAAGATGGGTTGAGGTTTGCAAGTAGTTACGGAACTGATGAGTTCAATAGGATGGGAGGGTTCACAGAAGCAAAAGATACCCAGAAAAGCCATAGGGAAGTTTTAACAGTAAGATGAAAAAGATTCTAATAAAATGCTCTAAGATAACAGTGAATCCATATGATAGAAACCAATGTAGGGGACAAACATAGCCTGTTGTACAGTTTTCAGGTAGGTTATAGGCTGAAGAAGCAGATATGATAATGACAATGACAATAATGATAGCAGCTAATTTTTATGAAGCACTTACTGCATGTAGCCACTAAAGGCTTGACATATATCATCTCACTGAATCCTAACAAAATCTATGCGGGCTAACCACTTCACAGAGGGAGGAACTGAGACTTAGAGAAATCCAGTGACTTGCCCGAGGCCACACAGGAAGAAAATGTTGGTCCTGAGATCTGAATCCAAAGCCATCCTTTTAACAGGACTACTCCTGTCATAAACAAAGTTTAGTGATAGAAACAGTTAAATAGAGAATTATGAGTCTATGCTTGTTTTTATTACTTGCCAACACAGTATTTATATCGACAACAATCTTATCTAAGTTTTCATTGATTTCATTCAAAAAACATTCATTAAATTCCTACTGGAATACTGTCATTCAAAAAGAAAAATTTGAGTTCTGTGCCTCATTTGAATGTCCCTAGGAGGTGTACTGTATGTTGTAGTGACAGACACTAGTGTAGCATTACTAACCAAAAATTAATGATGAAAAACCTAAACTAAATAACTAAGACCACACACACAACATCATGATTTAGGCTTAATCTTACAGTGGTCTATAACTTAATCAAAGCACCTTAATCATAAGGCAGACAAACAACAGGACAAAGAGGCTTTTGACTGCATCCATTTTATGTCTCAATGCTCTTTACCCACCACGAAAGCAATAAAGCTTTCCATCCTCTTAAGGTAGAGAGTCACAAGCACACTGACAATACAGATCTTGTCTTAATTCAGCAATCCAGACTTCAGACTGCATTCATTTGCCTTGCATTTCATTAAAACTACATTCTATCTTTCTTACAATGGAATTCAGAAATAGAGTATTACTAAAATACAGCAAAAGGGTGTCCGTGTGTGTGCATGTGTGCATTTCATATGCCAACTGAGAAGTGCCAAGTAGATGGCACCACCTAGGTGTACTACGTCACTTTCATAAAATATCACTAATTATGGTGAATTGACCCGAGTCCATGATGACAAAAATAGTGCTTCCAGACTGACTCATTATCCATCCTTTCTTTGGTTGTGGGAATCCACTTTTGTAAACACTGAAAGCAAACAACTTGAAAGAAGCAGCCAAGCATTGAAGCCAAAGTAAATAATGGAACAGAATGAGCCTAGACACTAGGCATGGAAATTCCAGACAGCAACGGGAAAATGTCATGTCTAGTATCTGGTTTAGTTTCAAAAATGTTAACAAGTTCAGAAACGTATGGATTATTCTCTTTAATTATTCGTGCATCAGGGAAAGTGATTTATAGGGCTGCAGAATGTAGCAGCAAATTCAATTTCTAAGACCATATTTTCTCAAGTTAAAGTAAATTAACTGACATTGCAGATCACCATTCATTCATGAGATACTTATAAGACCCCTACTTGTCTAGGGTAGTATCATGACTAATGATGAAGCAGAATGCCTTGAAATATCTAGGGTAGCCTGATGTGTTTATTCTTTTCTTTACTTATTATAGACATAATTGAATGGAACCAGAATCACATCATCCCAGTCATTTACATGTAGACTGAACAGTTGAAATTGAATGAGTATATGGCCTTAGTAGAGATTATACTCTTGAGGAAATAACTATACAGTAAGGTATCATTGAAGAATCTCTGTAATGATGGAAGGTGTCTAGAGAGCAACCACACATAAAAACACTTGGTGGATGCAAGTGGAGTCAAACAAACTCAGCACTGTATGTTTAGCCCAGAGTTCTCTCCCAAATTGCAGATCCATGCATCTAGCTGCTCTGTCTACTGGATATTTCCCTGATGTCCCACAGGGGCAAAACTTCACAGCCAAAACTGATCCCTCCCATGCCTTTTCTTTATACTGTTTCCCATGTCAATATATGGTACCACTATCTACTCAAATGCCCAAGTCAGAAACTTAGGAGTCATCTCTTCTAGATTCCTTACTCTCCCCTTTTTCCCACATTAGATTTATTTCCAAGTCATATCAATCTACGTTCCAAATATCTTTCAAATGTACCCACTTGATTTCATTCCTACCACTACCGTTCTCTCTCACTTGGGTTACTGCCAGTCTTTTAATTTTTTTTTGTAAGTCATGCCCTCTCTAATCCATTATCTTGCTTGCAGCTAGAGCAAACACTCTAAAATACAAATCTGACCAATGGTGTTGCTCCTCTACTTTAAAAACTTTCAATAGTTTCCAGTGTTCTTTAATTTACTCAAGGACATACACTTCTGGGCCCTGGGTGACAACGACAGCAGAAGGCCTGGTCCACACAGTTCTTACTTCCAACCCTTAGGAGGATCTCCCATCAATGCCACAGAGAGCAAGGTGGTTCCTTCCTACCACACTATCCATCCCCCCTGGTCATCTTACCCAGGTAGTAGAGGGAGATTATTATGTCTTTGGTTTTCCATATTGGAGCTCAAAACTCATCTTACTCTAAGACATGGTCTTACAGAATATCCCTATTACCCAAATTCTTCCAATGCACATACACAATAAGTTCAATGGGCCTTTGTGTTCTATCTCATGCACAAAATTTGTTATGAAAAACACAGTGTCCATAGAAAAATGGTTCCAAAACTCCAAGCAATTTACCACTGGGCTTCTGTGACATAACAATTCCGTACTTGCTATTCAATGAATTAATTACACCTCCCAGAGTAAGTAACTTGCCAAAGATTTATGAGGCCAAACTCTGTGGACATGACAGTTCAAAGACTTAAGCACTCATCTTACTATACTATCACCCAGTCCAAATTGATCCCTCTCATCTACAATGCCCTGAGAGACTAACAAATGCCTTGTTAAAAACTAGGCATGCCATGCCTGTAGGATTTCCTAGTCTGCTCGTGTAATAACAATATTAAAGGCAGTCAGGATATCCTGGCATGATCTGTCTTTAATGAACCCTGGCTGATTCTTACAATCGTCACTTCTTTTAAAAATATTTTGCCTCGGGGCCGGCCCAGTGGCGCACTGGATAGTACGCCGCTTGGGAAGCGCGGCGGCGCTCCCGCCCGAGGGTTCGGATCCCACATACAGACCGGTTCCCGCTCACTGGCTGAGCGAGGCGCGGGAGCAACGCCGAGGGTTGCAATCCCGTTGCCGGACATGGAAAAAGACAAAAAAAAAAAAAAATATTTTGCCTCATCATTGAATCACGCAGTCTCCACTTCTTGGTCAAGATCAACATGAAGTTCAGTGGTCAATAGTTCTTGGACTCCACTTTTTTCCCCTTTGTGGGGATTTGAGGACATTATCCTCTCTCCGCCTCTCTGGCAAGTTTCCATTCCCCACAATTTCACAAAGATGACTCTCAGCCAGCCAGCAATCCCACCTTGCTATTTCTCGCATTGTCCTGGGATGTAATTCATCTGGGTCAGTAACCTTGTTGAAATTTCCCTTCCTAGTATCCTGGGAATATACCAGACTTCCCAAGCTCCTCCCTGGTGGGCACAACCCACCAGGTACTGACGGTGTTCTGTGGCTGACTTCACCCAGTCATGCTCTCCCAAGGCTGTTCTCCACCCTTACTCTTCACCTATCAGCTCCTTGGAGGTGGCCAGAATTTGTCTCAGAGCAACAATTTACCTGTATTACTTCCTGAACTTTCAAGAAGATAAATCTGCCAACACTGTGAGCCAATGCTTTTTCTGAGGCCATCTAACTTCATTTAATTCCTTAGTTACCAACATAGGCTTCAATAAGTGAGTACCATTTGAGATAGGAAGAAAGCATCTTATTCCAGCTCTATAACTACATAAAGACACAGCATTACTCCCCACCCCAAATGTTCCATTATTTCAATAATTGCTTAATTTTTCTTCACACATGCTCTTTCATACTAAAGATGATGAGAACAGATTTAATGGAAAAGCAAGCGTGGCAAAATGAGAGACAGATGCTTGACAGGCCAGTGTGATGAAACCACCTCAACTGCACTTGAAGTATAGTAAACTCTCAGGACCTCAGGCCCCCTCTGTCAAATCTGAAGCTAAAACATGCAGTAGCAGAGCTGCTGACCAAAATTTGCTACACAAACCTCAAAGAATCATCACTGCTTTTCAGAACTGGAGAAGAGCCAATGCTGCGTACATCCTACATAACGATCCAAAGATGATATCAGAAAATCAATCCACAGTCCCACCAAATTACTGGCTTCCTACCCCACCTTTCCTGAGGAACATTTTGTCTTTCAGCAAAATTCAACTGCAGCTACCTGTGGTGCAGACCTGCCATCTCGAACTCTAGAAACATCCCTGAGCCATTATTATTGCTGCTCGCATCATCATCATCATCATCCAGCCCACATAGATTTATCCTGTCTATGAACTTTTATTTTCCTTATTGTCTTCAGTATATTGTTTTGTTCTCT
Organism: Galeopterus variegatus; assembly: GCF_000696425.1. Lineage (NCBI taxonomy): Eukaryota > Metazoa > Chordata > Mammalia > Dermoptera > Cynocephalidae > Galeopterus > Galeopterus variegatus. Next base: position 242,361 of record NW_007728355.1, read on the forward strand.
AATTTTCTCATGTGTACTCATACACAAGGTGTACATGAGATATTATACAGAACAAAACCCTGGATTTGGAGATTAAAGATCTGGGGCTGTGTCCTAGTTCTGTCATTTATTACCTATGGCTTTGGGTAAGTCCATTAACCTGTCTGGAAATCAGTTTCCACATCTGTACTACAGGAATGATTGTCGTGAGGATCAAATGAAACAATCAAGTCAAAGACCCTTGTAAACTACATAAGAAGTTTTTGTTATAATAATTAGTCTTCCCACACAGGCATGGTCCCTGCCTTCAAAAGGAGGATTTTTCTGTTTTAGTTATTTTTATAATTCCAAGTCTTCTCTGGCATCTAATACACACATAGTCAAGTGCTCGGCAAGCAGATTAGTGACTGGTTAGAAAACTACTTTAGCATATGATGATTTAGGGGTAAAACTGTTGGCACATTTTATAAAATCCACAAAAGGTACATGTTGTGCTCAATTGCTCTCATGCAAAATAAATAAATGTATATGAAAGTCTTCAATTACAGATAAGTCTATGAATAGTCATGTATTCCACAAAAGTTAAGTGAAACTTGAAATCTACAAATAAATCCTAGTGTGAAGTAAACATCTAGTAACAATGAGCTCTCCATGTTTATCCTGTATGTTCTCTGTGCTTGGTTTTGGTTAAGACTATGGCTAACCAGTTGTTAAGTGGATTAAAAGATACTAAGTTCTTCAGTTGCCTAAGACATATTCTATTTAGCAAGCTTAAATGAGAGTCAAAAAGGCATCCTTAACTCAGTTAGGGACTAACAAAGAAGGATTACTCTGATGAAACCTCAGAAATTTGTATTCCCAGGTCACCGGGTCTGTCATGAACTCAACTGCAAATCAAGACAATGAAGTAAACCCCAAAAGGGTTTAATATCTATGCAATGGATGATAGATATTCTGCCTCATGAAGGTGAGCAAAAATAATGAAATAAAAGAATGGAAACAGCAGCATTATTATCAAAGCCTAAACATTTGTTAGGAATCACTGACTCTACAGAGAAGTATCCCTAAGAAGTATATTCCAGTTAAGTAAAAATGTTGAGAAGCTGAAAGGAAAACCACATTACTTAAATTCATAAGAGAAAATTCCAATGATATAGGGATAGTTAAAAACCATATGACATGAGCTCAAAGCAAGCCAAAGAGAATGTAGTTATTCAGAGAAATGTGACATATCACTTATTTCAACAGGTATCAGTTATTACAGCATTTCTTATATTTCAGGGCAAGGGTAGTAAAGAGGAGGGTAATATGGTTGAGGAAAGAAGGGTTATAATGTTTACTGCATCCTATCTTATGCCAGACACCTTACTAGGTGCTTTATGTCACTTAAGTAATTCTGACAATAAGCCCTACAGAGAAAGTATTTCAATCCCCATGTTACAGATAATGGCAGTAAGCTGGAGAGGGGTCACTTAGCCCCAAATCTGTCTAAATACAGGGAACTAAGATCTCTGCATGAGAGATACCAAATGTACCTTTAAATAATTAAATATAAGAAGAGTGTCCTTGGGGGATGGGTCTCATCAGGTTTCAATCAAGCCAGCTCTCTGCGAGTCCGGAGAAACCTGTAAATAAAAAGTACCTGACAGGCTGCTTTCCCTTAAGAAAGGTCCAGGTTGAAGCAGCCAGTAGGAACTGGCCAGCACCCAAGGTGATGAAACAGTCATTAAAGGTGGGGACTGACTGGGCAACAACTACAGGTTGAATGTCAAGTCCAAGGAATACAGTACTGAATGATGAAAGTGACTCTCGAGAGAAGACCAAAATCCACAAGTCGAAAGAAGCAGCTACATTTACGGAAGAGCCAACAAGAGTTGCCAAAAAGCATTAAGGGATGATGTGTGTTAGGCAGAGTCTGAAAATGATAGATATTTGAAGTGGATAATAAGCTATTGAGAATGAAGGGATGCATGCCTGAACTAAACACTAGGAAAAAGGTAGCCCCCAAGACAACACCTGCTAACATTTTACCTGTTTCTACCCCAATTTCTGTTCTAATGCATAAACCAAGGAGAAACATCAATCAGTAAGATCCAGTTTACATGGCATGAATACAAAGAGGCCATTAATGGTTTCAGCAAGTTCATCAGACAGTGAGTGAAAGAAACAGAAAGTGTAACTGGTGTCAAATTCCTGCAGAATATAAGGGTCGAAATGGCAATTCCTAATGAAGCTATTTAACAGGAAAAAAAATCAAATCAACGTGAAGACAGATAAGTTGTTTTTTTTTTTTTAAAAAGGCATAATGCCAAATTTAAGTAACATTATATAAAACACTGTACACATTTGATGATAACAATGTAAAAATATATAATGACAGGAGAGTTGTAGAAAAAGAATATTAGGATTTACCAAACACAGCAGCCCTGTGAGGTAGAGATTATCAACTTTACAAATGACAACTAACAAATGCCAAATGTAGGACTTTTCTCCAAAATGGTGTGATTATAGGAAATTTTCAAAAAGTCTTAATGTTCTCATGTATACATTTCCAATTAAAAACTGGTAAAAAAAAAAAAAAAAAAAAAACCCTCATGGATGTATCCTAGATTATCTGGACTAAAAGGATATAAAAAGCCATAAACTGGTCACAGATAACCAGAAGAGATGGAAACAAATGATTAGAAAGGAACACCTTGTCAATAGCATCATTTGCCCACCCTGACCACCACAGAACCTCTGACACTTCCTGTCTCCCTGGGCTGCTTCAGTTATCTTCACGGCACTCACCACGTGTGACATCCCTATGTTGTCCTTGCTTCCCTGTTTATCTGCAAGCACTATAGCATAAGTGCATAGTGGGTGCTCAATATATTTGTCAAATGAATGAATAAATACATATCAAGTTGTGTATCGATGACCTCAACTCAAAAATAGTCTTAAGACCTTCTGAAAAGTATTTTACAGTACCAAAGTACCAAGGCGAGAACTAAAATATGTAAAGGCGTTAAAAAAAAATAGGGCTCAACATTCACTAACACTGTCAGAGTTTAGGAGAAAAATCCAATCCACTCAGTGGCTCAATATAAGAAGAAGGGCATGTTACACAATCTGCTTTTGTTACAGTCAACTGTTCAACATTTGAAAGCTCTACCACCATAAAAAATTAAGATGGAGAATCTATTTCAGCACAACGTGCAAAAGCCCTCATGAGAATTTCAGAAGAGCTGCAAATCCAATAGGACAATGGATGGAACCATAGTTATATCATGGAGAAGTGGCTTGATCTGTAGATTATGTAGAGCCTAAAATTTACTTAAAGAAGAAGGAAAAAGTACGCTGCCTACTTTTCTTTATTGTAACATAGTTGATTGCACATATCTGGGGGGTACAGAGTTGAATATCATTACCTGTGTGTAATATGTGACGCTCAAATCAGGATTAGTATATTCGACATTATACAATGTAATCACTTTTTAGTAATAGAAAATACTTGACCTCAGTAATGCAAAAATGAAAACTGTTGCTTGGAACAAGGGACTAAATGTGTGACTTTGGTCGAGTTGAGCAACACACTGACCTAATATTTCTGCTTATCAGTGTACTCATCTGGTTGGCCAAAGTAAAATGAATTTGAAATGAGGTGCTGTGTTTCCATTACTAAACTGGAGCAAAATGTTTATGTACATACATATATACACACACACACACACACACACACACAGCTATAAGAATTCATTTAGATTTATTTATATAAAAGAGCAATCATTTGTCAATTCTGCAGTCACATTCTATTAGTAAATTCATGATTCGGGGCTCTGTTTATAGCACAATTACAAACTGTAGTTACTTGAGGCAGAGTTCAGGCTCTGATGCTGGATTATGCACCAGTATGTGAAAATGAGAATACAAGATGGAATCTTGATAGGCAGCTATGAAATTTATGCCAAATGGGAAAATTAAAACCAAATGCACTTTCTGACTAATAGAAACAATTACATAAACAATTGCTTATCAAACAAACAACGGATGAATAAAAATCTTTTCCTCGAAGATCTACATCTCACAACTCCATTGGTGGAGACACTTGGGGATGGCTGTGGGGGCTCAGAATAGGCGAACTGTGTTCAACACAGGGAACATCAGGCTGAGCTGATGCTACGTGGTGATGAGCCTGAAGCTTTGAACTCAGGAATAGTGCTTCTGCCAGTCCTACTTACCCCCACGCGCACTAAAATACCTAAAGGTCTTCCCAACGCTATCAGAGTAAAGACAAACCTTTTTAAAAGGACCAAGAGGGCCTTGCATGGTCTGCCCCCTCATCTTGCAGCATACCTTCCCCTTGTTCTCTGTCCTTCGGCTACACTGGCCTTCTGGAACATGATCTGCTTCCTCCGTCCACAAGCCCCTTGCATATGCTGTTTCCTCTGCCCAAAATGTTCTCCCTCCTACCCCCTTCCCCAGTTAAACCTCATCTCAAGAATTTTCCTAAGGGCAACTCTTTCCATCATATGCTCCCATTGCACCACAGAACCTTCCTCCTAGCGTTTGTCGCCTCTGTAAGTTTGCACTGATTGTGAGATATTTGGGTGCATGTCAGTCTCCTCCACTAGACTATAAGTGCCATGAGGAAGTGGTCACATCTGGTTTTGCCCCTCAATCTGTCCCAAAACTAAATACAACTCTAGGTTTATATTGTAAGTTCTTAAGCATCCGGGGTAGAAAGGAAAGAAGGAATGAATGAACGAAAAGTTTAACTCACATATTCAGAGTTCTGGCATGTGGTGGAAAAGCATTCAACTTTTAAGAAAGAGATCACATGGCAGACAGATACATGAAGGAAGACCACTAAGGGGAGAGCTAACTACAGCACAGGTAATTAGAACCAAAGCAAATTTGTCACTTTAGCTTCCTTAGTGCCTCAAGTACATTTGCTACTTCTGTTGTGTGTGTGTGTGGGGGGGGGGGTTTGCATGTTTCCTAGTTCTATTTGTGGTAGGTCTCTTTGGGCTGCTTCTCTCTTCTTAACTGTTTTTTTCTCTCTCCTCTCGATAGTGCTTACTATTTTATTTGGTTTGGGTTATTTACCTCATTAGGGACAACAATTTGTTTCCCTCAGAATTACTTGCCTCAACTCTGTATCTCATGAATATTCATAACCCCCCCCAAAAGAATGATTTACCCCTCTACAATCTCATATCCTTCATGCCAACTCATTTCCTTATTTTCTCCATGGTTAAAAGTCACTTAGAACAATGTAAGTTTATTACATTTCTTTCTTTTTTTCATTTTAAAGAGGGCTCATTTGGCATTATGCCATGCTATCAGAAAATAGGCCACACAGAAGAAACAAAACTTTGATAAGAACATTCTAGTACCTACCAAGACACTGCCCATTCCAACCTCGGAATCCTTCTGTGCAGGGAACACACTGGTAAGATCCAGGAGAATTCACACACTGCTCATCTGGACAGGTACTTGGAGTTGAACATTCATCAATATCTGAAAAATCAAAAAGCTAGGTCATGAAGTTTATCAGAATATCAAAGCAAAAACCTTACTTTTGAGTTAAAGGGGAAAAAAAAGCATTTCAGTGGAGAAAACAATAACTGGATAAGTGTAGACATTAGGTCTACATTTAAACTCAAGGCAATAATGCATGGCCAGGTGTATACCTAGATTAAGATATCTCTACAAAGAACTTTGCTCCAATTCTTCAATTGCAGGGCCAGGTCTCTCCACTCTGGGAGTCAGTTGGCAGCTCCTCTGGGGCCACTTTCTGGATGACAAACCTTTCAAGTATTAGCACAACTTGCCAAAAAGCAGTACAAGGAAGGCAACGAGTGCAAGGAAGCCAGATATCCCCCCAGCTAGAGGTTCTCCCACAGACACTGGACACTCTAGGGAAATCCTCACTTTGGCTCCATGGGCCCGAGAACATCCTAGGTTTAAATAATTTAAAACCTTTCATATGATAGGAATTCCTCAGAGGTGGAAAAAACCATTAGGAGACAGTGAACTCATCACATACTTCCAAGATTCCAGAAAACATGGTGACATAACCGTATGGTAATATTTTCTGATGAAAACACACCTTACTTCTCACATTCACAGCTAACTGAAGCAATTAATCATCATTCTTTTCAAATGGGGAGAAAAAAATTACCTTAAATATTGTTGGAGCCGTGGCAACAATTACTACAATAGCTTTAGGCATTTTCAAGAATGGTGAAAACAACAAAATGGGGGAAAAGTCAGATACAGAAGAGAGTTCAACAGTTTAAAACAAGTGGGGGCAACTTCGGTACGAGCCTCATTTGAAATAAGTATTTTTCTGGAGGTGAATTTTTAATTCAAGTGAGTGGATTTAATGTCTAGGCGTCCCAATACAAAATGTGTGTAGGACCTTTAACCATAATTAAAATGTAAGCATATTTTAGGACATAAGCTAAAAAGTGAAAGAAATGTTTGAGTACACTAAGTACCCATGGGCATCTGATGTCTTCATTCTGACAACTTCTTAATCTCCCACTACATGTCACTAGACATATGCACAAAAGATGCTTAAGGTGAAAAAGTTGAAGATAATGTTAACAAAATAAGCACCAGGTCAGTGTTGTAACTTTTTTCTATCAGTGAAACATTTTTGCCAATAGACAATGACACACAGTGGTTTTTTTTTTAGGTCAATGTTCTGGGACTTCTTGTTCTACAAAAAGATGATGTTTGCCAGTTTCATTTTCCAAACAGCATTACATTCTCCTCTGGATGGGATTTTTTTAAAATAGAAATACAACTGCTAAATCAGAGAATGTCACCGAGACGGGCTGGTCCAGTAAATAAGGTGTGATGTTGAGCAACACGAGATAACATCCCTGAATTTCCTGATGCTCTTACATCTGCTTGCTTTTTCTCTCATCTATAAATTAGGGACTACCTGCCTTGTAATACCTTAACAGAATCAAGTTAAGGATGAATGAGATAACGTCTGTAGACTACAATAGACTCCTTGGAGACTGGTGTTGTTTGAAAGCAACTTCATTAGTGACAGCTGAGAAAAGCTTCAGTGAGCCAGAGGCCCAGGGACCTCTGGTTCTGGTCCACGACAAAATTAGAAAACAGCCTCATTGCTTGGCTCCTGCTTCTTTTCAAGCCTTTTCATGGCGATAAAATTATATATCATTTACTCAGGAAACCCTGGTAAAGTTTCCATGAAAAAATTTCTATATATTGAGTATTAGTGAACAGTCTCTCCTATTAGCTTTCAATTTAATTACATAATTTTCGAATTTCTTTTCTATCCCTTTCCATCCTTAGTACTTAACTATCTTATCTCTCCATTCTGGGACTGTATGTAAAACCTCAGGATCAGTACTGGACTTCTTGGGGAGTGGGGTGCTGCTTTGCACATAAATAACTGTCAAATAAACCACCCCCTCTTTGTTTCTTAAGCACTCCCCCAAATTATAGATGTGCTGAGAAGATCTATGCAAACACAAAAGGAATCAGAGGAGGGGGTAAAAGAAACTAAAACTTCTTGAAAACTAACGAGGTGACAGGCACCACAGAAGATACTGTAACATGCATTTATTCTCATGACAGCCCTAAAGGTCAACTCCATGGCTCCCATGTTTCAGGTAATGAAAGAAGGTGAGGAAGTGCGAAGTGACCAGCTCCAGGTCAGCCAGTTACTAAGTGTGGGGGTCGTGAGCTGACTCCACAGTCCTTGCTCTTTCCCATTCCCACGCTGCCCCTCTACAGCATGGGAGAGCTCCCTGGAAGAGGAGACTGGAGACATTTTGCACCTGTGCTCGTCCCATGGCTCCTTGGCCACTGAGGGAGAGTTCACGGCTCTGTTCTGATCCAAGTTGATCAGAGACCCAGTAACATAAAACATTCCCACTTCTCTCTAGATTAGAACCCAAGAGGCTGAGGCAAGAGGCCAGCAGGAGACGCAGGTGCAGGCTGCCAGAAAAATGTCTAATTAGCTCCCCCTCCATGCCTGGATCATTACAGCTGTGAAGAAACCAACACTCAGCCAAGGGACAGCTGAGAGCAGACTGCACCAACCTGGTCTCTCCCTCCCTGGCGCTAGAAGCCCAGCCATATTAGACAAGAGGCTGATCCTCAGGCAGGGACCCCCAGGAACCAGCACCACCGCACCCCCATGCAGGCTCCTCAAGCATTCACTCAGAGAGCCCTGCTCCTTTGCCCTCATGTTTCCATGGCAGGATTTCAGCAGAAGCTCAATGTATTTCTTCATGAAAATAATTACAAAAAAGTATCAGAGTGGTTTCAAAAAGAAACCACGCAACTTGGACACAAACGTGAGCAGAAATATTAAACAGACAATAATTTTGGCCATGCTATAAATACTTTTCAAAACATGTTTATAATGAGCACAAACTCATTGCTGTGGCAGTAATGGAGAAATTTTATCTAGCACAGTTGGAATCTGACCCAGAGTTGGTCAGACAGTGCTTCTGTAGGGAGTCTGCAAGAAAGTCCCAGAATACATGTAAACGAAAACAGTTGAGACAAAGTTATGTAACAAGGTGAAAGGTCAAAAACAAAAAGTCACCACTGGTTACACCTGCACCATGTTCCCAGAAGAATAATCCAGACTCTGTAATTAAGTCTGGGTTTGAACTAAGACACTCTGCAATTAATTGTTCTAAAGTGATTTCACTGCAAATTCCAGGGAAGGCAGATATTGAGGTGAAAATGAATGAGCATGAAGATGGAAAATAATCCAGACAGAGTCGCTGTACTGAGGCAAGGAGCTGTGACTCCAAAAAGCAGGAAGAGCTCGGAGAGGCTGGTGTCATGCACAGAGTGGTGGCAGAAAACAAGACCCAGGCAAGATGCTGACAAGTCCCGGGGTCTAGACCCATCCCTGAATTTCACAGTCACACGTGCTTGGCACTTCCAGGTGGCACGATCTTCTTGTTCTCTCAGCACTCACCCTCACAACGGCCTCTGCGGGTCATGCGGTAGCCACTGTCACAGTATTCACACCGAAAGGCCCCCACGGTATTGACACAGTGCCCTTCCCCACACATGTCCGGCCTCAGGCACTCGTCGACATCTGCGTGAAGCAGAAAACATTGTCAAGTTTTATTTTCCAGAATATCACTTCAAACCTCTCCCACCTCCCAGCTTAGCTCCAATTTGATAATTGGAGTAACTGATTTCTATTATCATCCCTTTGATTTGTTCAACACACTTCAAAATCTCATAGCTTTGGATTCACGCAGGGTCCCAAAGTAACACTGAATGCATCTTGTCTTGGCACACATTTGATACTCTTCCTTCAAAAGTGTTGGAGGAAAAAAATCCATTTTTATATCCCCCAGTATCTAGCAAGTTGCTATGACTTAACAGGTATTTAATAAAAAAAATTCTGGGTTGCCTGAATAAGCACTGAACTGATGGGATCTTGGCAAAATCTAAAAACATTTTTATATCCCCCAGTATCTAGCAAGTTGCTATGACTTAACAGGTATTTAATAAAAAAATTCTGGGTTGCCTGAATAAGCACTGAACTGATGGGATCTTGGCAAAATCTAAAACCCCAGATCGGACAACATATATGTCAGAAAGAACGCTGACATTACCTATGCAGTCAGTACCCTCCTCACTGGCCATAAATCCTGCTGGGCAAATACACAGGAAACTTCCCTCTGTGTTTTCACAGCGTCCCTGGGAACAGAGGTGTTGGACCTGAGTACATTCATCAACATCTGTTAACAAAAATACATATAAAAAGATTAGTGCAATGTAGCAAGAACTCAGTCTCCCTGTTGTGTAAAGTCCCATCATACCATGCCCCAGGGGGGTACTACACAAACCTTTGTAACTGAGAACAATAGTAAAAAGAGACACAATCTTTCTCCTCAAATATTTGAAGGACTGTTAACTAGCAGAGGGAAAAAGCTTATTGTGCATTTCTTCAAAAGCTAAAACAAAAAGTCATCCACACACTAGAATTCGCTGTCAGCAGGGACGGCCAGAAATGCCATCAAAGAGTTTCTTCCACTGTGTACAGGGGTGGAGCTAGATTACATCACCTCTGTGCCTTTTCAATTTAATAGTTTACGGTCTGATTGTGAATACATACAATGTATGCAAATGAAAGGGTTGGCCGTACAGCAGGCAAATGAAAGGGAAATACCACCTTATGGAGCAGGTGGATATTCTCCTTGCTCCGCACACAACACAGAACCAAATAGCAATATTTACACATATTAAAGTAGTATTAACTAGATATGCGCCTTTGTTGCCTTATATTGGCCCTATAACTTAGTGCTAAATTTTCTTTTTCTAAACAAAGAGAAATTAAATATAGAGTTAGCACATTAAAATAATTTACTTAACTCTGTTACACCTCTTTCTGAGATACATTTTTTCCGAAGAAGCAGATATGAGATCCCTTATTTATAAATTCATTATAAATTCATGCCAGCCTATATGGATTTTCAATTTAGAAATCCCTTTTAGAAATCAGATTTTATATTCTTAGAGGAATACAATTCTTTACTACAGCATATATTAATATTAATTTGTTTTTGCTAAATACATGTTTGTAGGTAGCTATTTCTAGAGCTGTTATTTTATTTACATTATTTGAAAAATTTTTAGAAATTATTTCAATGCAAATGTACTACATTTGGCAAAGTAGGTAGCACTGAACAAAGAAGTAAAAAAATCCCAGGAGTTCAGCAAACCTTTTTTTGAGCTCCCTTAGCTGAGGAATAAAAATTTCTGAAAATTAAACACAGTAACATTTTCCCAAGATGGTTAAATTGATTTAAGAAAAAAAAGTTCTAAATGTGCAAATATTTGATATTTTATAATCCTGTCTATCAAAAGTGTCTCTTACCAACACATTTCCTCTGTTGTTCACTGAACTTGTAACCCTCGTAGCATATACAGGTATACCTCACCGGCAGGTTAATGCAGTGTCCTGCTCCACAGATGTCGGGGTTCACAGTACACTCATTGATTTCTTAAAAGTAAATAAAATAATATGAAAAAACACAGAAATAAGCATAAAGATTTCATTACTATTTGCAAACCACTACTTTATGTTTCCTGACTAGCTAAAAATTATTGCCAGGTAATAAGCACTTAGAAGACAAAGGTGACCTCTGAAATCAAGTATAAATTCATGTGATTACTTTATAATTGATTAGTTAGTCCCACCCAAGGTCATCAATAGTTCCTAAAGAAACCATTTCTAAGATGAACTGGAGTAAGCAGAAACTCAGAAAGAGGCCATGTTGGGAGTGAAAAGAAAATCCATTTTTTATATAACAACTTCCAACATAGCCTATCGGTAAGTTTCCACCCACTCCAGTTGTCTTAGATGATGGAGTATGAATCATCAGGTGATTTCTCCTGATAAGAAATATATGGTAACTTTCAATTCATTAGGAGGCCAAATTTGAGTTTCAACAAATACGTTCTAATCTCCTCCAAAATTTCTCATTAATCTTCAAGAAAGACCTACCACTTACATAACCAAAGTAAAACTTCTAGGTGTTTCTTACTCTCAATTTGCCAATTTCAACATCAGCATATTTTATTTATACTGGTCAAGTAGAATCTTCCAAATCTTCTCTGCTGAACTCCTCCCTTACTCTCCCACTGATCCTTGTGTGAGATATGCTGCTTCTATAAAACCCACGCAGATTAACCCTGTTCAAGTCCTTACTCTGCTCACAGACACACACTATGGTGGGGGCTGGGTCACAGGGCTCCATGGTGGGTGGAGGCTATCAAAATATTACCAAAAGCATCCAAGGACTCAAAAGTGGCCTATGAGATGAATTACTCCCCAAAGATTTTCTATTTTCAGTGACTTTCGTAAGGAGGTATAATGCTGTAGTGGAGATAGTACAGCTTTTTTTTTTTTTTTTTTTTTTTTTAGTGGAATAGAGTGAGGAACATTTCTCTAACTAACTATTCTATATTAGATAAATGCCTCTTTGAAAATTACTGGTATTTACATTTCTTGGTTTTCTTTGTAATTACTGACCTTCCTTTATACTTTTCTCTGCGATTTTTTAAAAACAGAAAAGACATGTTGGCCATATTTGCAAAAGAATATGAATTAATTAAAAGATGAATTAACATACTAGGAGCAAGGATTCAGAACAAATTAAAAGGCTATAAATCAGGGTTTTCATTAAACTCTTGAGGAGTAGTCACTGCCCCACTTCCACATATACCAATTTGTTGATTATCCAACTATTCATTTGTCGTTTTATAGGCATAGCTTTAGAATGGGATTTTATACATGTGAGCAAAAGTCTTCAAAAATATGTGATGCTTAATTCAAATGAGATACATTCCTATGCCACAGTTTGCCAACATATTTAAATTGTTTCTTCTCAAGTCAGCTCTAAGGTGGGGGAAATAGTTAAGAATTATAACTCTTTAGTTTCAGGAAATGAAGTAAATAATAATGGCCTTTCCTTTCAATCCAGTATCTTCAAGAAAAGCTATGTGACTGAAATTACATTGATGAAGATGTTTGGGGATTGCCAGCTGACTACCTCACCGATTAAGTATGTAGAGATTCTTAAGTATGTAAAGATGCAGCTTAAAAATGCTGATCCTGGCAGGCCGGGCACTAAATATATGTGAGAAAATGCTATGCTGACACCACTAGAGGGTACTAAGAGATACATCAGATGAGGGAAAGAATATTTCCTAAAACAAACTTGATTTCTACATGGTCCCATATTCACACAAGTGATTAATGAACATGACTTTCATCAGTCTGACCACAGAGATCCCTTTCATCCTTTTGCCAGGTAGGACTCAACTCTTCTTCTAGGTAGACAGAAAAGAGCCATAAAACACCTCTGCTTTCTATTCACCAGTCACCAAAAAGTTAACCAACATCAGATTTTTTAAGGCAAAAAATAAATTAGCAGTACTCATATTTTACAAGTTTTAAAACATGTCTCCCACCATCTCTGTGCTTTTTCTCCTTTTCTATTACATTTTCACTCTTAAACACATATACTACAAACAGAAAGGCAAGTCCTGAGAATGTTGTCTTCAAGAAGAGTAGGAAAAGCTTTCTACTTTTTCTGTTTTTTAGGGCAAAGACATTATGCTTTATATTTTTTGTAAGGGGTCACTCACACAGTCATGTGACCCTTTTCGCACAGAATGGACTGGTTCGTATGGAAACGTACATTTCTTTGAGCAGACTGTGCAAATATAAGCTCTGGATACAGGGCTCTGATACACCATAGCAGGAAAACCTCACACAGACAGCACTGATTACTGGTCTCAGGGGTACACGGGTGAATGGGAATGCCTGGTCGTCAGCACGTCTGGCTTCCCAGAGACAGGATTAAGCAAGAGCTTTCACGTGTCCTTCGTAATGCCTACCCACCTGCCCCATTGGTTCCCAGGACAGCCCTACCCTTTCTTACTGTATGTACCCCCTAAAACAACTTCACCTTCACCAGGTCAAGGATCTTATGTTATCTCTTTTGCTAGTGTCCGTGTAGAATTTGGAAAAAGAGCCATGACCAAATACCAGTGGAAAACCAAATGCTCTTTTTATCCCAGCAACAAGGTCAAGGGTGGATTTAACAGTTTGGAATCTTTATTATATTGTCTAAAAGTAAATGAAAAACAAAGCTTTCAGCAACATATGAAAATGAGTATGTTGACCTTTAGCTTTTTTCTTCATCATGTGATTATGCAAAAAATAAATAACTAAATGGAGTTTGGAAATATTAAAGCATGCTGATTTCACATGAACAAAAGAGTTCATTTTCCATCAGCATGCATAGTTTATTGAGGGTATAATGATGCTGGTAATATGTTTGAGACACAAATGTTTCTGAAAGGGTAAATTCTGAGTTCTGGAAAATACCTGATGAGCAAATAGTTTTTTAAATGGTTAGGCCATAATTACAAAGATTTCTGCAAGACAGTCATGGAAGTCAAAGAATAATTTCTGGATGGTCTGCAAGGGCCATGGAGAAAGTTCAGGAAAAGCCTGAGGAAAGCATCAAACATTAACGTACAGAAAGGTTAACAAAAGTGCCGAGGCTTCCTAACTGACCCACAATGAGTATAAATTGTCCCACAACCATTGAAACAGATGTTTCCACTTTGTAAATATTTGACAGAGAAGTAAAGGTTTGATTTTCCAACCTGTTCTTTCAGCTATTAACACACTACGCTTAATCAAGAATTTATATGATGAAATGTATAATTTATTCAGAAACGGTATGCCAATAATGTTGCAAGCCACCAAGTCAGCCATTAAGAGGAAAATATCACACTGATTGCCTGCAAATATGCAGCTCAAGTTATAATTATTACATGTCAAAGTATGTTTGGCTAAATCTGAAAAGGCTACTTCCAATCACACCATCATAAAGATATCATCGCCAAGCAATGTGGAGCTGATCATATTTAATTTAGACACTTAGTTACTATTCTACCCCTTTCTTCAACTATGGGAGAACTAACACTAACAAATAACAATCTCCTGCGTGTTTTATAAAAAAAATTATGAGAGAACTGATCAGACTGTTCCTTAAATCTATGTGTTTGGTCCTCATATCAAACCAATGGTAATATCTACATTTTGATTTAATTCAAATTTGATAGAAAACAGTCTTCTTGTACTATGTAGATCACTCTATATGGAATAGCTCTAAAGTTGCAAACATTTTCAATTCAAAGACTCTATAATGTTCGCCCCATAGATTCTTTCTGAAAGACTCTACTATAGGAAGTAGGAATACCTACAACTGATGAAAAAAAAAAAGAAAAGAAAAAGAAAAAGAAAATTCAGCATCACTTATTTCCTGGAAGAAAATATTCGTGCTTCAAACATGTGATAGAAGATGTTAGCCCTGTATTTCTGCCAAACTCAAATTAAACTGTCTTCTAACAAACAACCTCATATAGCTGGGCTACTTCTATTTTTTTCAATCAACTCTGTAATTCACTTGAAGCTGAGTAATTTCAATTTGTTATTCTGAATACAGCTTCACTTCAATGACAAAACTGCTTTTATCTAGCCAAACTTAATCTCTATAAAGCTAGTTTGCAAGAGGTTTATCCATTAAAGTCAGCCAAGCCCATTCAAAACTAAAGTTTACCTTCACATTGGAAAATGGAAACACAGTATTTAAAAAGAACCAGTGAATTAACATTGTCACTCTACAATTTTCAACGTGGAGGTAAATAATGAGAAGATGCTTGCTGACCACGATAGCATATTACATGCTTGTACACCTTGCAGTGCAAAGCAGTCTCATAGATGTGTCTAATATATATATGACCTCAGATACAGAATAACAATTTTAGCCATGGCCATTTTTAAAAACCACTATCATTTCATTGTATCATCTCCCAAATACTTAGAATTACTAACATTTCTGTTTCATTTTCCCCAGTATTAACAGTAAAACCAAAGAGTGGTTGTCATGCAGTAGTGTGGGGAGGGCTGTGGCTCTGGGCAGGTGGGTCTTGACTCTGTCTCTGAACTAGCTGAAAATGCACTGCTGAGTCCACAGCGCGCCTCTGCACTCCTTAGTCACCTGGCATCTCACCGGGGACAGAGGTGCTTCTTAAACACTCTCTAATTGGCTGTCTCCATTCAAATATCTAAGAGAATGTACATCCACACTTATGAGAAAGTGGCTAAAAGATTAACAAGCAAGAATACATCCACTTGAAAAGAAGCATATCATGTGCCCAAAGAGGGAATATTCTAAGGAAGGCTGTGAACTCTTCTATTAGCTACTCCTGTTATTGCCAACTTCATCCTCCGATGGTATAATGGACTTAAAGTTTATACGATGCCTCTTAGTAACATTTTTTTCTGAATTTAAAAATATCTGTCCACTTTACAATAGGTGGAAAATACAAAAAATTCTAAAACAAAACAAAACACCTAAACCTCTCAGGTCCCATTACAAAAAAATAATCACTGATAATATCTAGTATAACTTCTTCCAGCATTTTCTCAGTGTATATATATCTTTTTGAATATGATTGGTATAATAATCTGTATCCTTCATTTTTTCATATCCTTCATCTTAAATTTACCAATATTTTATGACCATTTCCGACCAGATTTCAATAAAACTTCTTCAAAAATACTATTTTGGTGGCAACATATGTTTCAATGTATAGATGTAAGATAATTATCTATTTCCCTATAGTTGAATGTTTAGATTATTTCTATTTTTTTCTCTATTATACATTGTGCTGTGATAAGGAATCGTTTTTATAAATCATTATCACAGTCTTTGGGTACATCATTTCCTTACACAAGTTATTGTGAAACAGGATTACTGGGTCAAAAGTTCTGAATATTTTTAAAGTACTGTGAACTTTTTAAGTATTTTTTTAAAACTATTTACACATTGCCAGTTTGTGCTTTCCGGAAAAGCTGTACCAGTTTTCACTCTGTGATGGTTAATTTTATGAGCCAATTTGATTGGGCTAAAGGATGCCCAAATAGCTAGAAAAACATTACTTCTATGTGGGTCTAGGAGGGTGCCTGCAAAAGAAATTAGCATTTGAATTGGTAGACTGAGTAAAGCAGATCACCCTCATCAGTGTGGGTGGGCATCATCCTATCCGTTGAGGAATGGGCCCAAACAGAACACAAAGGCAGAGGCAGGCAAGCTCGCTCTCTGCTTGAGCTGGGACTTCCATCTTCCCCTGCCCTGGGACATCAGCATTCCTGCTTCTCAGGCCTTCAAATTCAGATTGGGACTTATACTACTGGCTCTCCTGGTTCTCAGGCCTTCAGGCTTGGACTGGAACCACATCACTAGCTTTCCTGGGACTCTGGCTAGCAGATGGCAGATTGTATGACTTAGCCTTCAGAATCACGTCAGCCAATCCCTCACAACAAAACTCTTTCTATATGTCTATATCTTTGGTTCTGTTTCTCTGGAGAACCCTAATATATACTCCTTTCAGCAATGTGTGAGAATCTCAATTCCTTCCTAATAAAAAGTATTATTGGGTTTTAAATACTAATTTGATAAGAATAAAGTATTATTCTATTTTAATTTGCATTTCTCTGATTAATATTAGAGTTGAAATTTCCTATTATATGCTCCTCGGTATTGTTTTTTTCTATGAATTATCTAATTATATTATTTTCCCATTTCTCTATTGTATTTTTCTTATTGATTTATAAGAATTCATTATACATTAAGAATATTAACATTTAGGCTTTTACATGTTTCCAAATATAATACATTTTTATATTTTTTTCAAATAAAATACATTTATAATAAAGAATTTTGAAAATACATACAAATATGTTGAAGAACATAAAGATCATCCATGATCCTATTAACTAGTGATAGGTGAATACTCTGATGTATTTTCTGTCTCCTTTTCTGTGTTTGTAGACATTTAAAAAATTAAATTGGAATCATTAGATTGTATTCTTTATTCCTTAACAAATATTATGCCATAAGAACTTCATGACTTTATGTACTCCATTAAAAGATTGCTATAATAACTATATGATATTCAATTGCATATGTACTATAATTTATTAACACATACTCCTTTTTAACAATATCTAGATTATTTCCAAATATTGACTATTATGACTAACCCTGCCATGAGCAATCTTATACAAGGGTACTTCAAAAAGTTCATGGAAAGGTTTGTATTATGTTTCCTTTTTAACAATATCTAGATTATTTCCAAATATTGACTATTATGACTAACCCTGCCATGAGCGATCTTATACAAGGGTACTTCAAAAAGTTCATGGAAAGGTTTGTATTATGTTTCTAATTCTATTTTCCACAAACTTTTTGAAGCACCCTCTATATTTGATACTAAATTTAAAATGAGGTTCAGACCCACCTCTCTTCTGCAGGATATATAAAAAAACAAATACTGCACCAACCTGTTACTTGAGTAGGTGCAATCACTTGGTTGGCACTTGATGTAGACACTTCAGGAGCTACTTCTACAGGCACAGGAGGTGATGTCTTTTCAATCACTACTACATAAGGAAGAGATAAAAAAAAAAAAGGAAAGCTTGTTATGTGCACTGAGATCCCATTTGAAAATGCAAGCAGAGAGAAGGCAGGAGCATGCACAGGGTCCTAGGCAGGAGATGTGGAAACTCCCACTGCCCAACAAAAGGGAGAAACACACACAAGGTCCTAAGCAGAAGCTGTGAGCAGCCCCCACTGCCCAAGAGAAGGCAGGAACATTCATGGAATCCTAGGCAGGAGCCATGGGCAGCACCCCCTGCCCAGCAGAAAGCAGGAGGATGTTGAAAACACCACACAACCACAGCCACACCCATGGCTGTCACAAAAGCATCCTTCCACCACGGTAGCAACCATAGCCACTGTTCAGGTGGACTGCTGCCACTTGACTACATTGACACAAGGATAATAACCAGGAGAAACTGGAAAAAGAAAAGGAAGTCTTTCTCCTTAAAGCCCACTCCAGAGTAGAAGAAGCAACTGCTCCACCAGATGACCAGACATCAACATACAAATAATAGGAACACATGAAACCCTGAAAATAAGAAACCACCAAAAGAACATAGTAATTCTCAAATACCAGACCCTATAGAGCAAGAAACCCTTGAAATGACTAAAATGGAATTCCAAGCAACCATCTTAAGGAAACACAATGAAATACAAGAAGATTCAGTTAGACAACATAATAAAATGAGAAAAGAAATCCAGGATATGAAGGAGGAAACTTACAAAGAGATTAATACTTTAAAAAAAAAATGGAGCACAATTCATGGAACAGAAAGATTCATTCAATGAAATAAAAAACACAACTGATAGCGTAAGCATTAGGTTAGAACAAATGGAAGAAAGAATTTCTCATCTTGATTATACTTTTTTCAAAATACCCACGCAGACAAAAAAAAAAGGAAAAAAAAATTTTTAAATGAAGAAAATCTAAGAGAGTTATCAGACAACATTAAGCACACAAACATTCAAATCAGGGTGTCACAGAAGAGGAAGAGAAAGAAAAAGGCATTGAAAACCTATTCAATGAAATAATAATGGAAAACTTCTCAGGTATAGGGAGAGATACAGAACTTCAGATCCAGGAGGCTTAAAGCTACCAAAACATATCCAGTCCAAAAAGATCCTCTTCAAGACACATTATAGCCAAACTGGCAAAGCTAAATGACAAAGAGAATCCTAAAATCAGCAAGAGAAAAGTCACCTATAAGGGAATCGTCATCAGACTAACAGCAGAGTTCTCAACAGAAACTCTACAGGCCAGAAAAAAATGGGATGACATATTCAAAATACTAAAAGAAAATAACTGCCAGCCAAGAATATTATACCCATGAAGGCTATCCTTCAGAAACCACAAAACCAGCCCAACGACAAATCCTCAAGGTAGTCCTGAATCTGGAATCAGAAAAACAATAATCACTAACACAAATACATGAGAAAGAACAAAATCCACTGGTAGAACAAAAATGCAAATGAGAAAGAAAAAGAAACTAAATCTTACCAACTCAAAAAACCAACAAACATCAGACAAACAGAAAAGAGGAAGAAAGAAACAACAGATATTTAAAACGTCTAAACAAAAATCAATAAAATGCCAGGAGTAAGACAATTCATTCAATAACAATGATAAATGTAAATAGATTAAACTCTTCACTCAAAAGACACAGACTCACAAATTGGATTAAAAAGCTAGACCCAACTATATGCTGTCTTCAAGAGACTCAGCTCACCTGTAAAAACACACACAGACTAATAGTGAAGGGATGGAAGAAGATATAACATGCAAATGGAAAACAAAAACAAGCAGAAGTAGCTCTTCTTAAATCAGATAAAATAGACTTTAAGGCAAAAACCTAAAAAGAGACAAATAAGGCCAGTACATAATGATAAAGGGATCTATCTGGCAAGAAGACATAACAATCATAAATATATATGCACCCAACACTGGACCACCTAATACATACAGGAAACACTATTAAGACGAAAGAAAGAGATAGACCCCAATATAATAATAGTAGAGAACCTGAACATCCATCTCTCAGCACTTGACAGATCATCTAGGCAACAAATCAACAGAGAAACAAAGGATTTAAACTACACTTTATACCAATTGGACCTGGCAGATATCTACAGAACATTTTATCCAACAATTACAGAATATGCATTCTTCTCATCAGCACAAGGTACATTCTTCAGGATAGACCAGATTTTAGGTCACAAATCAAGTTTCAAATTTTAAAAAACTGAAATTACTCCTTGAGCAAAATTCAGGAAACTATACAAATACATGGAAATTAAACAATATGCTCATGAATGACCTATGGGTCCAAGAAGAAATTAACAGAAATCAAAAAGTTTCTTAAAACTAATGAAAATAAAGACACATCATACCAAAACTTGTGGGATACTGCAAAAGCAATACTAGGATGGAAGTTTATTGAAATAAATGTTTACATCAAAAGAATAGAAAGATTTCAAATAAACAACTTAATGCTTTACCTCAAAGAACTAGAAAAACAAGAACAATTCAATCCCCAAATTAGTAGACAGAAAGAAACAATTAAGATCAGAGAAGAACTAACTGAAATAAAGACCCCCCAAAACAATACAAAAGATCAATGAAATAAAAAGTTCATTTTTTGAGATAATAAACAAAACAGATAAGCCATTAGCTAGGCTAACTAAAAAAAGAAGAGAGAAGACACAAATAACAAAAATAAAAAGTGAAAAAGGAGACATCACAACCGATACCACTGAAATACAAAGAATCATTAGAGACTATTAGAAACAACTATATGCCAGCAAATTTGAAAACCTGGAGGAAATGGATAAATTTCTGGACATGAACAAACTACCAAGAATGAACCAAGAAAAAACAGAAAACCTGAACAGACCAATAACGAGCAACAAGATTGAAGCAGTAATCAGCACTCTCCTAACAAAGAAAACCCCACGACCAGATGGCTTTACTGCTGTATTCTACCAGCCCTCCAAAAAGGAATTATTACCAATTCTCTTCAAACTATTCCAAAAAATGGAAACAGAAGCCATTCTCCCAAACTCATTCTATGAGGCCAGCATCACCCTGGTAACAAAACCAGACAAACTCATTCTATGAGGCCAGCATCACCCTGGTAACAAAACCAGACAAAGACACAACAAAAAAAGAAAACTACAGGCCAATATCTCTGACGAACATAGATGCAAAAAAAAACCTCAACAAAATATTAGCAATCAGACACAACAAAAAAAGAAAACTACAGGCCAATATCTCTGACGAACATAGATGCAAAAAAAACCTCAACAAAATATTAGCAATCAGAATACAGCAACACATCAAAAAAAGTATACACCACGATTAAGTGGTATTCAACATACAGAAGTGAATAAATGTGATACACCACATCAACAAAGTCAATGACAAAAACCATATGATTATCTTAATAGATGCAGGAAAAGCACTTGACAAAATTCAACATCCCTTCAGGATAGACTCTCAGCAAATTAGGTAGCAAAGGAAAGTATCTCAGCAAAATAAAAGCAATATTTGACAAACCCACTGCCAATATCAACCTGATAAGAATGGGAACAAGAAAAGGCTACCCACTCTCACCACTCATACATAACATAGTATTGGATGTACTACCCAGAGCAAGCAAGCAAGACAAAGAAAAAAAGAGCATCCAGATTGGAAAAGATGAAGTCAAAATGCTCCTGTTTGCAGATGACATGATCCTATATATAGAAGAACCTAAAGACTCTACCAAAAAACTCTTAGCGCTGATAAACAATTTCAGTAAAGTTTCAGGATACAAAATCAACACACAATAATCAGTAGCTTTTTTACACTCTAATAATGAACTAGCAGAAAAAGAAATCAAGGAAGCAAGGCATTTACAATAGTCACCAAAAAAAAAAAAATAAAATACCTAGGCATCAATTATCTCTACAATGAGAACTACAAATCACTGCTGAAAAAAATTAAAGAGAACACAAAAAGATGAAAAGACATTCCATGCTCTTGGATTGGAAAAATCAACGTTGTGAAAATGTTCATACTACCCAAAATGACCTACAGATTCACTGCAATCCCCATCAAAATACCAATGACATTCTTCACAGAAACAGAATAAACAATCCTAACATTCACATGAAACAACAAAAGACCCCAAATAGCCAAAGCAATCCTGAGCAAAAAAAATGCAGCCAGAAGCATTACACTACCTGACTTCAAATTATACTACAAAGCTATAGTAATGGTCCTGCCATAAAAACAGACACTCAGACCTACGGAACAGAACAGAGAACCCAGAAATCAGCCCACATAGTGAGAGCCAACTGATATTTGACAAAGGCAACAGGAGCACACATTGGAAAGGATGGCCTCTCCACGAAGCAGTGCTGGGAAAACTGGACATCCAGATGCAGAAGAGTGAAACTAGACCTGCACCTCTCACCATATACCAAAATCAACTCAAAATGGATTAAAGACTTATATGAAGACCCAAAACTATGGGCCGGCCCGTGGCTCACTCGGGAGAGTGTGGTGCTGATAACACCAAGGCCACGGGTTCGGATCCCATATAGGGATGACCGGTTTGCTCACTGGGTGAGCGTGGTGCTGACACCACCAAGTCAAGGGTTAAGATCCCCTTACCGGTCATCTTTTAAAAAAAAAATGACCGGTTTGCTCACTGGGTGAGCGTGGTGCTGACACCACCAAGTCAAGGGTTAAGATCCCCTTACCGGTCATCTTTTTAAAAAAAGGACCCAAAACTATAAAATTACTAAAAGAAAACATAGGGAAACACTTCAGGAAGTAGGACTGGACAAAGACTTTATGAATAAGACCCCAAAAGCATAGGCAAAAAAGAGAAAAATAAACAAATGGGATTATATCACACTAAAAAGCTTCTGCATAGCAAATGAAACAGTTAACAGAGCAAAAAGACAACCTACAGAATGGCAGAAAATATTTGCAAACTATGTATCCAACATGGGATTAATATCCAGAATACACAAGGAACTCAAATAATTTAACAGTAAAAAAAGAAAAAGAAAAAAGAAAGAAACCGAATTAAAAAATGGGCAAAGGAGTCAAACAGGTATTTCTCAAAGGAAAATATACAAATGGCCAATAGGCACATGAAAAAATGCCCAACATCAATGAGCATCAGGGAAATGAAAATCAAAACCACATTGAGACATCATTTCACCCCAGTTAGACTGGCCAGTATCAAAAAGAGAACAAATGCTGTTGAGGATGTGGAGAAAGAGGAACTCACCCTGATGGTAGGACTATAAATTAGTGCAGCCATTATAGAAAACAGTATGGATGTTCCTCAAACAACTACAGATAGAACTGACATACCATCTAGCAACCCCACTACTGGGTGTATACCAAAGGAATGGAAGTCATTATGCCAAAGGGATACCTGCACTCCCATGTTTCTTGCAGTTCTATTTACAATAGCCAAGATATGAAACCAGCCTAAATGTCCATCAATGGACAACTCGATAAGGAAAATGTGCTATATATACATAATGGAATACTACTCTGACATAAGAAGGAATGAAATTCTGCCATTCGCAGCAACATGGACAAATTTAGAGAAAATTATGTTAACTGAAATAAGCCAAGCATGGAAAGAGAAATACCACATGTCCTCACTCATAAGTGGGAGATGGGGAAAAAAAGAAAAGAAAGAAAGAAGAGAAAGAAACAACAGTCACAGTAATTCTTTGAACTTTCAAAAGGAGAGAACATAACTGAGGCTAGCAGAGGCGGGAAAGGGGGAAGGGTGCTAACGAGCAATTGGTAAAGGGCCACAAAAAAATCTTTACAATGTGTAATGATAAAACAAAAATAAATAAATAAATAAAATTTTAAAGACGCAAGCATAATTTACTGTAATAATATATCACAGCAGTTCTTGGAAATAAAGAACTGTTATAGGTCCTGAAAGTTCATGGTAGTAATTTACAGCTCTTTTTTCAATATTTAGCAAGAGTGAGTACCATTCAGAAGCCAAGAAAAATGACCATTCATCAAAAGATGACCTTCTGTAAAGTTCAAATAATACACACTACTCTTGATCACAGAAAATAGTGAAAAACATTTCCTTCCCATTTCACTTATAATATCATACTTACATTAACATTATAGAAATACATACTTAGGTGTGTATTTTTCACACTTAACTCCAATTATAAATTCTAATTGTGTATTAAACAAAATCAAAGACAAAAAAATTCCAATCCTAAGCTTTTATTCAGAATACTCTTACAAACAGCACAAATCAACACAGGCTACCTGGAAACTGTGGATGCAGATGAATAGTTGAAATGCCTGGAGAGAGCTGGGGTTGACCAGGCTCAAGTCTGGTTTTCTCTTGATCCAGTGAAGGTATTTCCTGGATGGTTGTATTAGAGAGAGAGAAATTGAAAGTGAGTATTATTTTTAGTTACCTACATACTACTATTTTTTATTTAATTAATTATACTCTTAGAAATGCAAGGAAATATCGCAAGACATTAGATAAAAAATTGCGTGAAGTTAAAAAAAAAAACTATTGTGATATTACTACGGCAGTGCTGATCCACGCACACACCCTCACCCATTTCCTTGGGGCCCAAATTTAAACCTTTTAGGTAAAAAACACCTTGGTCCAGGGATCCACACCTGGTCTGCAAAAGGGAAAAACTAACCCCAAAGGAGTACTAACCCTTCACCTCATTCATATGGCTTTGCTCCACTAAGATGTCCAACCACGCTTTGCAAGTAAATAATGGATACAGCAGATGTGTCATAACAAAGAACACATGATAAGCTAAAATATTTTAAATCAGTCAGTCGTGATGGCCTCCTGTAACCTCATGTCTAATAACTTCGCAATTCTAGCT
Source organism: Galeopterus variegatus (assembly GCF_000696425.1). Taxonomy (NCBI): domain Eukaryota; kingdom Metazoa; phylum Chordata; class Mammalia; order Dermoptera; family Cynocephalidae; genus Galeopterus; species Galeopterus variegatus. The sequence continues at coordinate 267,272 of NW_007728355.1, forward strand.
CTCTGACAGCTGCAGTCAGGCAGCGCAACTGAAGGTCGTGGTCTTGGAGGAAAATTCTGGGCTTCTTCATACATCCTGCTGTCCACTCTTGTCCCTTGGACCTCAAGCAAAGACACAGCCCATCACCCACAGCTCAGCTTCCATGTGCAGCTCTTTAGGGCTCATGCAGACGAAACAATCAGTGTAGTTGTCTAGTTAATGGTCTGTGACTTCACCCTCACCAGTGCAGGGCGAAGAGCTCATATCACTACATAAAAGTATACATCGAGTGACGGTCACCATCATCTTCCAGAAAGCTTACTCCCCTGGCTTCTGCTAACCTCCTATCCTCTCTCCTGGCTTTTTTTTTTTTTTTTTTTTTTTTTTTTTTGCTTTTTCTATAATAGATAGCCTGCCTGAATATTTCATCAAAGACCCAATTTTGCAAGCGTGAATGCTTACAGCATAACTCCATTAGATATTCCACAGACACCGCAAAACTGCACCCGCTCCCAAACCATCCAGGTTCTCATTCCAACTTCCTCATTTCTGCCAAGGCCATAGTCATAAAACAATGCCATCCAGGTTTAACGCCACTTTTTAGTCTTCTCTCTTTCATTCCTCATTCCAAGCTCTGCCCACTTGCATGCACAATTCCTTATAGTTTCACCCCTTTCAACATCTACAGCCCCACCATCAGCCCACTCTGCACACGCTCTGTCATTCTCAGTTTATTGCAATAATCAAATTGGCCTCTCAGGTTTCCTCTTTCTCCCCACCTCAGTCCATCCTGCCACAATTCATCTTCCAGAAATACTGAGCACTTACTACTTTTTCCCACATTTTCCCCTCTTCTTAAGAACACAGGTTGGCTTTCTATTACGCATTAGAGATGACTTCAACCAGTCTCGTCTGCACCCCATTCCCCGCAGCCCGTGGTCAACACCAACAAGAAGCAGAGCATGACCAGGTGTGAATCCACTCCTGCAGCTTACAGACAGACTTTCCCCAACAGCATGAGGAAGCAGACTTCCTAATTAACACCACTTCTCCACTTGACATGTAGGGTCCAGATGAGCAGGGTCATTGCCCCACGATTACATCTGCAGTTTAGTAAGTCTTCTGAAGCAGCCCCCTATTCTCTTTCTAAGCAAGTCTTTCATGACCCTTGATGTCCCCTCCATCACACTTTGCACATGTAATTACCCACCACTGAACCATCCTCCTTTCTCTTCATCCAGTTTTAATACCAGGAGGCTTTTGTAAGGTGCAAGTTGAGTATCCCTTATATGAAATGCTTGGGACCAGAAGTGTTTTGAATTTCAGATTTTTTTGGATTTTGAAATATTTGCAGAATATACACCAGCTGGATATACCTAATCCAAAAATCCAAAATCTGAAATGCTCCAATGAGCCCTTCCTTTGAGCGTCATGACAGCACTCAAAAAGTTTTGGATTTTGGAGCATTTCGGATTTTGGATTTTCAAATGAAAGATCCTTGACCTATACCAAGACCACAAAGACTATGATTGCATTCTTCCTACTACCTCCTCCCCAAATAAGGTGCAGTATAACTATATAAGAAAAATCTCAATATCTCTTTCAGATTGTTCATCAGAATTACCATAAACTCAATCATAAATAGAGAAGAAATGAGTTGTGATGAGGCTGTCAGGCAGCTGGCTGGCCCACTCACAAGCAAAATGACTCCTTCCATATATCAATCATAACTGAATCCAAAATCAACAAAATTGCAAACTACTGTATCTCACTGATCTTTAGAGATGCTAACAGCTGCAAATGTGCACATAAAACATGCATTTCTATTGTACTGCTTTTGGGCTCAATATAACAAATTCCTCATTGATGAGTGCTGATTCCCATTAGTTCCCACCATTAATTTAAGCTCCATGAAAGTAAGGAGTTTTGTCTGATTTGTTCTCTATTGTTTCCCTAGCACTGAGAACAGGGCCAGTCACATAGCAGGTACTCAATAAATATTTCATGAATGAATGCATGCGACATATCCGAAAACCAAGTGATGCATAGCAGACATGTTACCGCATTTAAATCTAAAAAAGTCCATACGTATTCTAATAGAAAATCATTTTGAAGGTTAAAAAAATACAATTATAAATAATGAATAAATTACCTTTTCAGGGGGTGCAGTTGCCACTAAAACCAGAAAAGAAAGAAGGGCATTAATAAGACAATTCATTCCATTATATTTCAGTTTTTTAAAAAAATAGGAGTCTAGTATCCCTTCAAAAGGATTAAGAATCAAACTAAATCAAATGCAGAATTAAGGTCATCTGCCACTCTGGGGAATTTTACACATGAAAGAAAAGCACTCTCATTCCTAATCTACAGGAGCTCTGGGAGCAGATCTGAATACTTCTTTCAAATGCTTTCATTCAAGATTAAGATAAACTAAAATGTTAAAGAAAGCAACACTTTCCAGTATATTATTTTATGCCTAATCTCAATTTTGTGAACTTCCCACATCTCAGAAAACATTTTCATTGACTGGTTCAACACATATCCTTAACATAATATATAATGTTTGAGATGCCTTCTGCTGTCAATGTCAAAAAAGAATCCCACTTATTTCAATAAGAGGCAAGAGAATAGATGCTACATTCTTGTTGTATTCCAGTCTTTAATGAAGCTCTGTTAACGTTTTCAGGAAGATATGCAAACCAATTATGAAAAAACATCTCACAAGCCAATAAGAGCCAACTAGAAATTAGCATCCACATACTGAACAAATTACATATTACACAATCATAAACATTATTGTGTGGGTGGTGATGCTTTTGCATTTTCAAAGACTTGCTTTTCATTAATTGGTCCTTAGTAACAGCCCTCAAGCCTTGGGTCAACATTCACCAGAATTCTTCTCATGAGTTAATGTCTCTATAAACATTAGTATACAGGTTGGGTAGGTTCATTAATTCATAAAAGCATTCAGGGTACCAGATAAATTATAATCACTGCTATTATAATCTTATAGCTGCAGAAAGTAAACCACCTTTCTATCCTGCCTAACTAACCCACCACCAAGAAAGTCTTGGGGCAGAATCTGGACCAGAGCCGATTTCCTCCTGCTGGTGCAAAGGATGAACACGTGTAATATCTAGCCATGACATCCTAAATGTACGGCCTAACTAACCCACCACCAAGAAAGTCTTGGGGCAGAATCTGGACCAGAGCCGATTTCCTCTTGCTGGTGCAAAGGATGAACACGTGTAATATCTAGCCATGACATCCTAAATGTACAGGAGCAAACTGATCAATCCTGTCAATTCCAGGTGAGGTCCTATCTGCTCTGCCTAACCAAGGAAGAAGTACAGTGAGTGAAAGAGTGGAATAAAATAGGCCAGAACACACAAATGTTCAGAACCCAGAGAAAAAAAACCTACCTACCAGAAAGTTGGCTGTGCCAAGCTGCTAACATTTCACTAGCCTGGGCAGCCTGTCCCCTCACAAGATCCAGGTATGGGTACCCTGAATTCTGACCTAAGAATCAACTGTGAAAAGCCAGCAGGAGCTTTACTACAGTAAATACATATTCCATAGAAATCTAAAATTGTTGCTCCTTCTATCTGGGATGAGAACTTTTGTGGTAACCAAGATATTCCAAGTATCAGATATGCTGGTTTATATAAGGAGGCAGAGACAGAGGTAATCCCTCTTCCTGAGTACCAGAGAGATAGTTGAAGTCAACTGTCTTTATATTCCCTATTGAGTATAAAGCCTTAACCATTTCATTGGAAAAACATGCTCTTTGTCACAGGTCTCATTACATAGTCTTTGTATGACATCTGGCAAATCATCCCCCTCTCTAGGTCTTAAGTTCTCAGAAGGTAAATAAAAAGACCGTACGAGATGATCTCTCAGATCCTTTCAACGGACTGTCTCCTACCTTCCTCACGTGGTCCTACTTCACCCCTGACTGCACATTACATTCTATTTCATGAAAGTTCAGTTGATGCTATCACTTTCTAAAATCTTTAGATTCCACTTTACATAAAGTAAATAAATATTCATTAAATGGCTCTGTAGACAATAAATGAATTAGAGCTATTCCCTGAAGGATCTAAACCATTTTGCAGGAATAAAGACCAAGCAAAAGTGGCTCCCAAACAGCAATACTACGTCCTGAAACTACCATGGAATATTGTTACCTGACAGGCAAATATTCTAGAGCAGTGGTTCTCAATCAGGGGTAATTTTGCTCCCCAGGGGACATTTACAATGTTTGGACATCTTTTTTGCTTGTAACAACTGGAGGGGGGAGGTTAAAGGCCACAGATTCTGCTAAACATCCTATAATATACAGGGCCTTTCCCCACCCCTAATCAAAGAATTATCCACCCTAAAATGCAGTGCCAAGGCTGAGAGGCCCTCTTCTAGAGGGGTATAAACAGTGAAATCAAAGCAAAGACACAGAAAGATGGCCAGAGTCCATGATCTACTTCCACTCTCACCTTCAGGCTCCGCCACTCCTGGCCCGTGTTCCTGGGAGAAGGTCAGGGCCTCCACTGGCTCTTCCTTGGCTGGGAGAGGTGGAGGATGAGTACTTTTAGCAACAAGTTGAGTGTTCTTTGGCTTGACAAATACAGGTCCTTTACCTACATGGTGATGGATTGGCCTGCGTCTATGAACGCCAGAAACCGTATAACCCATTCCACCAGGACAGATTTCCTTAAAAGCAGCTAGATTTGGGATGGGAAAATATTCCTTTTAAAAATCTAACAGTGCAAATTTATACAGAGGAAAATATCATGATGAATATCTCTTAATAAATCATCACTAATATAGTTACATTTAAAAACTTCAAAACAGATGCAAAATGTGAGCAAATTGCTTGAATTTCTGATAAACTTGCATAGTTACAGGAAAAAATCCAACCCTTTATTTTACTAAACAGTTTTCCACTTATTAATTCCTTATCCTCCCTAGAGTACATATATATGTATTTTATATATATATATATATATAGCGCATATATTTAGCATGTATTTAATACGTATTTGTGTGTGTGTGTGTAACCAATTAGGAGATATTACATATATCACATTATCTATGCAATACATTAGGAGATATATATAGAAGACACTATATATATATTACATAAGTATATCTTATGTTGTATGTATGTGTAATAGCAAAAATCAGGCTTTCTTTTCCTCCTGCTTTGGTGTAATTTCATGAGTTACTAACAATGAGCTCAGTGACATCTCTCTAAGATGATGAGAAGGCTAAAAAGAAAAAGAAATCACTATTTAGGGAAATGAGGTGCTGAAATCCTCATGATTTGTTTCCCACTGAAGAACCCAGAGGGCTCAGCCAGAATGCAGCGTATCAGCTGGTATCAGGATGTCAATTAAGAAGGGCTGGAGAGGGGAAGTGTTTTTGAAGAGAGATTCTCAGAATAGTTAGGAATCCAGCCAAGTGAAACATGTTAGAGAGATGATAGGTAGAAATCAAGAAATAAACGAAATGCCAAATCAGGATGCAGTTATTTTCAAGTAAAGGGATGATGACTGGGCAAAGCCTGGCCACGACCAGCTGTTTAACAGCCCAGAGGACAAGGGGCTATTCTGTGCCCTGGAATCAGTATCCTTGCCAGAAAAAAAGTGGGTTCTGTATTCTTAAAAAAAGTAGACTCAGCACATGTGATTTGCTAACCTCCACTGCATAATCCCCTGAGCAAGTAAAGGGGAAAAGACAAGTGTGGCAAGTCGGTGTGTGGCCGACGGAGGAAAAATCCACCTAATCCCTTTGGTGTTGGTGTTGGAGGCAAATTACCAAGTGCAGACACCACTGCAAAGTTATGGTCAACATTTTTATTCCTACTTTTAAAATTGAAAATAAAATAGGTCATTTCTCCCTTCCACTGGACAAAAGATCTTCTATTCAATGTTCTGGACCTAAAATTAGTTCTCAATAAAAAGAAAATTCTAAATAGTCCTTAAAGCATGCTAAAAGATTGCTTTTCTAAGGATCACACACTAAATGGTGGAACCGCATTCTTACATTTAGCTAGGAAATACAATTCTTACTTGAAAAGAACAGATCAGGTGTTTCCGGGAGAAAACATGTTTTTCCACCAAATTTCGAAGTACTGGTGAACTGAATTTTTTTTTTTTTACGAAAATCACCATATAACCAAAAACTAGCTAAGTGTAAAAACTTTTATCTTTAGTATTATTTCAAATTGAGTTATTGTACCATGGAGGAGTGTCCCTGAATTATATTAACATCTTGATTGATGCTTCAGGTAATGATTACAAAGCTATCAAAATTGAGCTTAAAGAGAAATGTGTCTATGAATTATAAAGATTATTTACCTGATTATTACTTTTTAATAATGAGTGGATCAGATGGCACAGGGGGTACTAGGGCCTTTTGGAGGTATCCAAAATTACCTAGTCTACCAATATACTATATTGTAAAACATTGTATTATCCTTTGCCTTAACAGTTCTTTCTGATTCTAACCACCAACAAAGATGGATCATGATACTTTACTTTATATTTAAACCCTGTCTGTTCTAGTGTAAGTCACAGCTTTAAGACACTACATGGCCCTGTGACAGCTGATGCACTTCCCTAGGTGGGAAGCATCTTATCAAGTAAGCAATTAAGCATTCTGTTTTATGCCCACCCCAAGCCGAGTGAAACTGAGGCCACTCCTTCCTTAATAATATTATGCTTAATATTTCCAGGTTACATTTCCTTCTCTTCCATTCAACTCCACTTTGCCCTGCTTGAGAGGTCGGTGACTCCTTGGTACTTAGATAATAAGGAACTTAGATAAATTTGCCCCTGCAGGGTATTAGGCAATAATGTGCCAAAGTGAAGGATAAAGAATAATCAACTTCTTAATACTCAACTCCCCTGGAAGTTCATAGGGGTTTTGGCAGGATCTGCCTTTGAGTTATTAATCTCAGTGGCAAAAATTCAATCATGAATATAATTCCCTCCATTGCCAATTAAAGAAATAAAGCACAATGTTCAATAAACGAGTGAATGAAGGAACCTGCACAAGGTCTAGCTCCTGTGAAGTGATGACCCTTTAGTATTATTTCAAATTGAGTTATTGTACCATGGAGGAGTGTCCCTGAATTATATTAACATCTTGATTGATGCTTCAGGTAATGATTACAAAGCTATCAAAATTGAGCTTAAAGAGAAATGTGTCTATGAATTATAAAGATTATTTACCTGATTATTACTTTTTAATAATGAGTGGATCAGATGGCACAGGGGGTACTAGGGCCTTTTGGAGGTATCCAAAATTACCTAGTCTACCAATATACTATATTGTAAAACATTGTATTATCCTTTGCCTTAACAGTTCTTTCTGATTCTAACCACCAACAAAGATGGATCATGATACTTTACTTTATATTTAAACCCTGTCTGTTCTAGTGTAAGTCACAGCTTTAAGACACTACATGGCCCTGTGACAGCTGATGCACTTCCCTAGGTGGGAAGCATCTTATCAAGTAAGCAATTAAGCATTCTGTTTTATGCCCACCCCAAGCCGAGTGAAACTGAGGCCACTCCTTCCTTAATAATATTATGCTTAATATTTCCAGGTTACATTTCCTTCTCTTCCATTCAACTCCACTTTGCCCTGCTTGAGAGGTCGGTGACTCCTTGGTACTTAGATAATAAGGAACTTAGATAAATTTGCCCCTGCAGGGTATTAGGCAATAATGTGCCAAAGTGAAGGATAAAGAATAATCAACTTCTTAATACTCAACTCCCCTGGAAGTTCATAGGGGTTTTGGCAGGATCTGCCTTTGAGTTATTAATCTCAGTGGCAAAAATTCAATCATGAATATAATTCCCTCCATTGCCAATTAAAGAAATAAAGCACAATGTTCAATAAACGAGTGAATGAAGGAACCTGCACAAGGTCTAGCTCCTGTGAAGTGATGACCAAAGCCATCGGGAAAGCACATGGCCCAACCGAAGCTTCTGGTCTCTTTACACTTATATATCAGTTGTAAAGTCCTGGAAGTTGAGGGTAAAATGTAATGGCTTTTCTTAATATTCACAAGGAAGTCTACTGTTACACAGAAATGGGAAAATCTCTTTGCATGTAATTTTTTCCACTGATTCAATCTTATATGTCTATGGCTTCTACAAAAGTGATAAACATATTGTATTATTAAAAACTAAATTTAACGTAAGAAACCAAAAAATGATCCCAGCTACCAAAGTTGTCCTGCATACTCGTGAGGCTGGGAATGTATGTGAGTGTACAGCTGTGCATGCCTTACCTGTGCCTGGAAGGGGACATTTCTCACAGTGTGGGCCCCAGGCCTTGCCCACGCTACAACAGCAGAGCTGCTTGGTGAGGTGGACAGACAGAGGGTGCATACACTGCCTTCCGGAACTGACAAGGCGGTAACAGGGCCCCTTCTCTTCTGAGATGACAGGGGGATCCGCTGAAGCAGAGAGATAAAGCCTGATGTCACGCAAGAAACAGAAACCAGATCAACTTTTCAAGTAATAGCACAATGAACCTTAAAGTAGGGATTAGAAACCATTCTTCAGAATAAATCTATCTAGATTTAGGGCATCGCCTTTTTTAATGAGTTTTAGAGTCAGGGCATCAAAATGTCATGATGATGACTGCCCCGTCCCTGTGCAGTCCCTTCTATATCAGCAAGCATTAAATCAGATATGTGTGCATAAGTGAAATGTGTGCATAAGTGAAAAGAAATAATTTCAACAAAAACCCACCTGTCCAAATAAACCTAGTCACCTACTGTCAAAAACTCTATCTATGGGCCGGCCCGGTGGCGCACTGGATAGTGCGCCGCTTGGGAAGCGCGGTGGCGCTCCCGTCCGAGGGTTCGGATCCCACATACAGACCGGCTCCTGCTCACTGGCTGAGCGAGGCGCGGGAGCAACACCGAGGCTTGCGATCCCGTTGCCGGTCCCCGGTCCAGTACGGGGGCAACACTGAGGGTTGCGATCCGTTGCCGGACACGGAAAAAAGACAAAAAGGAAAAAAAAAAAAAACTCTATCTAGTATTTTTTTCATATTTAGTTCTAGGGCAGCATTTGGTGAATAACTAGGCACCATGGAAAATCAGGAACATAGCTGATGCTGCAAGCCAGCAGCTGCTCTCCTCACTGTGGGGACAGTGAGAGCATGCAAGGCTCATCGGGTCTCACTCTAGGCTAGTGAACACACAAATGGAAGCCAGGAAGTGGCTTCCGACTTTCAGTACCACACAAAGCCCTCGGTCTAGCCAGGTAGCACAACAGAAAAGGAGCAGATGACACGCTTGACCCTTCAGAAAACACTGCAAATCACACCACACTGTTGTCATCCAATATCTAAACCCGACCCTAGTCTTCTACTATATGTTTAGTTGATAAGAGTTTATCAGTCCAACAGACTCTGTACTGGGCACATAGAGCAAATATGAGGATAAGTAAGAAACAGCCCTGCCTCCAAGATGTTCACTTTAATGCAAACCTGGATGCACTA